>NW_026111528.1:0-108741 GCF_024679095.1 Eriocheir sinensis
CGTGGGGAGTGAGCCCACGTTTTGAGATCTTAAGACCGAGGAGTCTTCCCTGCGGGCGAAAATCGATGACCTCGTTATCGACTATGAGCGGGGCGGGGGTCAGTGTCGCCAAGGGTATGACGGTGACCTTAGCCACGTTTGTACGTATCCGCCACGCCTTCTCGTAGGCTCCAATCCTGGTGATCTGCCTACCCGAACGTGCACTGAGCATCTCACGAGAGCGTCCGGGGTAGGACACTGCTTGAGACACGTCGTCCGCATACTGTACATTAAGTCCGGTGTCGGAGTGAGGGCAGTCATTGCGCTCTCTCTCTCTCTCTCTCTCTCTCTCTCTCTCTCTCTCTCTCTCTCTCTCTCTCTCTCTCTCTCCCCAGTTTTGGTCTCCCCACGATGCAAAGGACATTGCTAAATTAGAATGTGTTCAGCGTCGGGCAACAAAAATGATCCCTTCCTTGCGCAACAAATCCCACGAAGAAAGGCTTTCTACCCTTAACATGTTCTCTCTTGAGAAACGTCGCCTCCGAGGAAAACTGATCGAATGTTTTAAAGTACTTAATGGTTTCACGAATGTAGACAGATCAACATTGTTTATGATCGATGACACTTTGCGAACGAGGAACAATGGCATAAAACTCAAATGTAGACAAGTAAATTCAGACTGCACCAAATTTTTCTTCACCAACGTTGTAGTGCGAGACTGGAATAAGCTCCCACCTTTAGTGGTCCAGTGTAACACGACTGACTCCTTTAAAAACAAGCTCGACCGTCACTTCCTTCAACTTAATATTAGCTAGAGTAGAAATGCAACGTTTTGGAGCCTTCTGTAGAATCACTTAGGTTTAAGGACAGACCACCTAGTCTGGACCATGGGGTCTGAGTGGTCTGATTTTCTATGTAAAATCTATGTAAATTCTCTCTCTCTCTCTCTCTCTCTCTCTCTCTCTCTCTCTCTCTCTCTCTCTCTCTCTCCCGGTGGATTATGTTTCCAAGGCTTCCCGCGTGACGAACTTGTGCACAAAAGCGCATTGACGCCCTAACCTTGAGAGGCGCCACTGCCTCCTCCATCGACTCTGTTATCATTATTCAAAACACATGAAGATAAACATACCCTCTCTCTCTCTCTCTCTCTCTCTCTCTCTCTCTCTCTCTCTCTCTCTCTCTCTCTCTCTCTCTCTTCATCTATCTTTATTTATCTATCTATCTATTTTTTTTTTACAACAAAGGAGGCAGCTCAAGGGCACAAAAAAAAAAACAATAATAAAAAAGCCCGCTAATCGCTGCTCCCATAAAAGAATCAGAAGAGGTGGCCAAAAGCAAGGTCAAATTCGGGAGGAGAGGTGTCCTGATACCCTCCTCTTGAAAGAGTTCAAGTCGTAGGCAGGAGGAAATACAGATGAAGGAAGATTGTTCCTGAGTTTACCAGCGTGAGGGATGAAAGAGTGAATATGCTGGTTAACTCTTGCATAAGCAAATATAGGGATGAGCATGAGTAGAAAGTTGTGTGCAGCGGGGCCGCGGGAGGGGGGGAGGCATGCAGTTAGCAAGTTCAGAAGAGCAGTCAGCGTGGAAATATCGATAGAAGATAGAAAGAGAGGCACTATCGCGGCGGAATTTAAGAGTTAGAAGACTATCAGTAGGAGGAGGAGAGCTGATGAGACGAAGAGCCTTAGCCTCCACTCTGTCCAGAAGAGCTGTGTGAGTGGAGCCCCCCCACACATGAGATGCATACTCCATACGAGGGCGGACAAGGCCCCTGTATATGGATAGCAACTGCGCGGGAGAGAAGAACTGGCGGAGACGATACAGAACGCCCAACCTCGACGAAGCTGATTTAGCGAGAGAAGAGATATGAAGTTTCCAGTTGAGATTTTAGTTAAGGATAGACCGAGAATGTTTAGTGTTGAAGAAGGTGACAGCTGAGTGTTGTCGAAGAATAGGGGATAGGTGTTTGGAAGATTGTGTCGAGCTGATAGGTGGAGAAATTGAGTTTTTGAGGCATTGAAGGACACAAGGTTCCTTCTGCCCCAGTCGGAAATGATAGCAAGGTCTGAGGTTAAGCGTTCTTCATCCTCCAGTCTGGAGTCGTGTACTTCCTGTTGTGATGGTCTTCTATTAAAAGAAGTTGAATAATGCAGAGCTGAGTCGTCGGCGTACGAGTGGACAGGACAGTTTGTTATGGAAAGAAGATCATTGATGAATAACAGGAAGAGATTGGGTGATAGGACAGAGCCCTGTGGAACGCCACTGTTGATAGGTTTAGGGGAAGAGCAGTGACCATCTACCACCGCAGAGATGAACGGCCGGAAAGGAAACTGGAGAGAAAGGAACAGAGAAAGGGATAGAATCCGAAAGAGGGCAGTTTAGAAAGCAAAGACTGGTGCCAGACTCTATCGAAGGCTTTCGATATGTCTAGCGCAACAGAGCAAGTTTCACCGAAACTGCTAAGAGAGGATGATCAAGAGTCAGTTAAGAGAGCAAGAAGATCGCCAGTAGAACGCCCCTTGCGGAATCCATACTGGCGATCAGATAGAAGATTAAAAGTGGAAAGGTGCTTTTGAATCTTCCGGTTAAGGATTGATTCAAAAGCTTTAGATAGACATGAAAGTAAAGCTATTGGGCGGTAGTTTGAGGGATTGGAGCGGTCACCCTTCTTAGGCACAGGCTGTACAAAGGCATACTTCCAGCAGGAAGGAAAGATAGATGTTGATAGGCAGAGACGAAAGAGTTTGACCAGGCAGGGTGTCAGCACAGAAGCACAGTTTTTAAGGACAATAGGAGGCACTCCATCAGGTCCATAAGCCTTCTGAGAGTTGAGGCCAGAGAGGGCATAGAAAACATCATTAGGAAGAATCTTAATAACAGGCATAAAGGAGTCAGAGGGGGGATGTGTAGGAGGAATATGCCCAGAATCGTCCAAGGTGGAGTTCTTACTGAAAGTTTGAGCGAAGAGTTCAGCCTTAGAGACAGATGAGACGGCAGTGTTGCCGTCAGGGTTAAGGAGAGGAGGGAAAGAGGAAGAAGTGAAATTGGAGGAGATATTTTTGGCTAGATGCCAGAAGTCACGGGAAGAATTAGAAGAAGCACGGTGTTGACATTTTCTATTTATAAAAGAAGTTTTGGTAAGTCGGAGAATAGATTTGGCACGATTCCGAGCTGAAAATATAGATCAAAAAGTTAGTGGGAGTTCGAAGGCTCTGGAACCTTTTGTGAGCTGCCTCTCTATCTTTAATAGCACGAGAACAAGCATGATTAAACCAAGGCTTTTTAGCATGAGAAGTAGAGAAAGTACGTGGAATGTATGCTTCCATTCCAGAGACAATCACCTCTGTGATGCGCAGAGCACACACAGAGGGGTCTCTCTATCTATTTATCTATCTATATTTATATATTTATCTATCTATTTATAAATCTATTTATCTATCTATTTATTTATCTATCTATTTATCTATCTATTTATTTATCTACCTATCTATTTATCTATCTATTTATGTATCTATTTATCTATCTATATTTATCTATCTATTTATCTATTTATCTATCTATCTATTTATCTATCTATTTATCTATCTATCTATTTATCTATCTATCTATTTATCTATCTATTCATTATCTAACTGTTGACGTTGTAGCCTAAACTGAGAGAGAGAGAGAGAGAGAGAGAGAGAGAGAGAGAGAGAGAGAGAGAGAGAGAGAGAGAGAGAGTAGTGAAAATAGCTTGAAATATTTATCTTTGATGTAATCTGGTATTAAAATTCTCTCTCTCTCTCTCTCTCTCTCTCTCTCGGTATACATAGATATAAAATACAAATAAATATTGAGAGAGAGAGAGAGAGAGAGAGAGAGAGAGAGAGAGAGAGAGAGAGAGAGAGAGAGAGAGAGAGAGAGAGAGAGAGAGAGAGAGCAGATGGAGGACATTAGGAAAGGTCACATGCTCTCTTGTTTACATTCCAACGTGGGTGTCAGGTGTACGATAACGGACCATTGCATAGATAATCCCTTCTTATATATCTCGCTATCTATCAATAATTTAACCTTTTTAGCGACAAATAATAGAAGAGAATATAAAATTTACTGCATATCTTTCAATTTTATTTCTTTACTTATTTTTTTTTTTAAATTTGATATAGTTTAAACGCCTTGCCCTACCCTACAGTGCTATATTACGGGAAATCTACCTTGAATTAACCTAGGGAGCCTCGGGAAAAGAAAATAGCGTGAGGCCGCAAGAAGACACCCAGCAAACATCGAAAGTCCGGGCCGATACCGGCAAATAACGGAACTATGACATAAAGGATTTCGTTTATCAGGCCAATATAAGGCCGATATAAATATTCTGCAATCGGGCCATAAGAGGCAAATGTACATCGGGCCAGTACTAAATAGCCTACAATACGTCTTTTTGTTGTAGTTCGAGAATTTTGTTTATCGGGCCAATATAAGGCCGATATAAATATTCTGCAATCGGGCCATAAGAGGCAAATGTACATCGGGCCAGTGCCTTGCAGGTCCCTATATTGAAGGTGTGTGTGTGAGTGTTTTATGCTCAGCTAAGTCTGTTTCTTGAGAAGGCTGCACCAGGACTTGTCTGTCACCACTGCCTTAATTCACCACACTAATAACCTTGTACTACATACTGTAACCTCATCCTGGGCTTCTCTTTATAATTATGCACTTTTTTTTTTTTGTGTGTGTGTGTGTGTGTGAAATAATAGACAGTAAGTAAGGATAAGAAAAAACAATGGAGGAAAAATCACCCCTTAACAAAAGGTGGCAGGCAGGTGTTGACTCTTGCTTTAAACTTATCAATATCAACAAGAGATTCTAATATGGCTGCCCCTCTAACTGTGTCTCCCTCGTCTTAGCCAGCAGCCCCGAGCAGCAGCCGTCCCCCCTGATGGTGCACTCCTCTCATCCTATGTGGGGGTGCTGCTGGTGCTGGAACACTGCCCCCCCGCCCCCCAACCCTACTGCAAGGGGAATTTCTCAGGGTGAGTGTGTGTGTGTGTGTGTGTGTGTGTGTGTGTGTGTGTGTGTGTGTGTGTGTGTGTGTGTGTCGACTGAATTTTATTTTTCTATTATTTATTTATTTTCTTCCCAGCCTATTGTGCCAGTAGGCCATACAATGGAATGTCTTAATTTTGTATCTGCTGTATCTACCCATTTATAAAATATCCTTGACACAGTTGAAAGAGATACATTAAATCTGTAGGCCAAATCCTGGAAGCATGTGTTTAAACGAAGATGCATCAGAAACATAACAAATTCTTGAAACGGGGATAGCTTTGAATTAATTGAATGGGTAATATTAAGGCAAACATAATAAAAAATGCACATCAGTACAGCATAGTTTGGCAGCCCTGTATAAAAAGGACTTTTTCATCATCATTACTGAGGTTGAGGTTATTGTAGTCACCTACTGTAGAACGGAGTTCATACACCTCTGTTCGTAACTGATTCAAGTCCTCATCCTGCTGATCAAACATGGTCGTCTCCATTAGGGTGAGGTCTCTTTGGCAGCCGACAGTTGCAACTGTTACTGTTTCTGTCTGGCAGGCAGCTGGTCTAGACACAATGGTTTGCTTCTCTGTCTGAAATGTCTGGCCGATGGCTAGTAGGGACAACTGTTCCTGTTGTTCTGAAAGGTGTAAGAAGATTGTGAGAAGATAGTAATATACTCCCATGACAACTTTGACCCGTGAAAATTCATACCCATTTTAGAAGACGTTTCTTAACTTACACCAACAAAAAGGATGAGACTACATTTTATGGTGATATGAATGTTTTTTGTTATGAAAAGGTCTGTATTTCCATAAAAAAAAAAAAAAAAACATGGAACGGGCTACTTGTTGATGGCATATATCAACATAATCACTTACCAACATGAACTTCGTCATGGCAAGGTTGAGTGTATTCCTGTATGTCCATGAGTGTCTGCGCTGCCATAAACATCTCCTTATCCTTCTTCAACTTTCTCTCCTGGATCCTTTGATGCCGAGCACAACTGATGGCGACCAATTCCTGGGACACTTTACGATGACCAAGGTTCTGTGTTGGGGCCCAGTCTGGATTACTAGTATCTTCAAGGACTGCTGGCCGTCCTGAAGTAACAAATAGAATGCAGGGTTAATAATGAGTTTACCTCAGCAGTCACTTTCTAAGACAACATTTATTTTTTCCAGACTAAAGGTCATGCTTTTTCTGGTGAGCATTGTTTTAAATCCATAAACCAAAAATTACCTATATAAAATTCAATCTAGTAACTATTGAGTTGAGCTCCGCGCCTCCAATATACGATATTACGCCTCCTTATTACAGTTATGGGACTAAATCCATGTCCCTGAACCATAATATGATAGAGCTAGTTCTTAAAATTAAAGAGAAGAGAAAGGCCTAATAATGGATTTAGTCCCTTATGATAGGAAGGTGTAATGTCATCTTTTGGAGCTGCGGAGCTCAACTCAACAATTGCCTTTAATCTTCAGGTGTGCCAGACAACATAACAGTGAAATTCAGTTCAAAACGAAACCTAACCAATATGAAGTCCTTGTTATTGACTAAGATACATAACAATGACTGACTGTTGAAAAGGGAAGCAGGAAAAAAAATATTTGCAATATAAGCCATATAATATAAAATTTTGCAGCCCTGCATGGCACAATATGAACAGTAAGAGAGCACACTGTCATAAAGTTAGGGTTAGAGTCGGTGAAGTTTGATTTGACATGGTTAGTTTACCTGTACAAGATGCCGTTAATAGGTACAGAGAATATAATTGTTCATAGTATAAGGAATTCCTTCAAGGAACAATGATCAGATATCTGGTCTGTGTCTTTTTAGTGCAGGTGGTAGTGGTGGCGCCGCTGGTGAGTTACTGAATCCTGTGCCACTTTTGTGTGTCTCTCGGTTAAATTATTGACTTTATTCGAATGTTGTGCCTTAAATAGGAAACAAATATATACTTACCACTCAAAAAATGATCACTGCACACGAGGAGATGCCTTTTTCCAGCCTCGGATAAGTCAGCTCTTGCCAGACTTGCCAGCCACTTCCCTCGCCGTTCTCTTGTTATTTTCTCTCTCTTCCCTCCATATCTCTTGTCTACTGCTGGTGTCGTGCCCGGAAATTCGGGACACTAAATGTTGTAAAAAAAAAAAAAGGGAATTCACCTAGGGATATCTGAGGAGAACAAGGGGGACTCACCCTGGGGGTAGTTTTGCTGCCACCGCCCAGAGATCTACCGATGAACTATGTCGCCGGTAGCTCACTGGGGACCTTAAGAGTGTTGCTTAAATTACAGGCTCACGGAGTAGAGGGTAAAGTTTTGAGCTGGGTCAAGGCGTGGCTTAGCAATAGGAAGCAAAGAGTGCAAATCAATGGTAAAAGATCTGACTGGGGATGTGTTACGAGTGGGGTCCCACAAGGCTCGGTATTAGGTCCACTTTTGTTTATTATTTATATCAATGACTTAGACACAGGAATTAGTAGTGATGTTAGTAAATTTGCAGATGATACCAAGATCGGTAGAGTAATTGAGTTGGATCAGGACGCTAGTATTCTCCAAGGTGAACTCAACAGATTATATGACTGGGCGGATAAATGGCAGATGGAGTTCAATGTAGGGAAGTGCAGTATTCTGAGTGTAGGTAGGAATAACCCCTCACATAACTATTGCTTAAATGACACTCTCATAAGTAGGTCTGGGTGCGAGAGGGATTTAGGGGTCTTAGTGAACTCTGATCTCCGTCCAAGGGCACAATGCTTTCAAACTAGAAATCGAGCTAATAGGGTACTGGGATTTATTTCAAGGAGCGTAAGCAACAGAAGCCCCGAAGTCTTCCTCAAACTATATTTAGCATTAGTTAGACCTCATCTTGACTATGCGGTTCAGTTCTGGTCACCCTACTATAGAATGGATATCAAAATGTTAGAATCGGTGCAGAGGAGGATGACTAAGATGATTCAGGGGTTGAGAAACTTGCCATACGAGGAAAGACTCAAACAGTTAAACTTGCATTCTCTAGAAAGGCGAAGGGTGCGTGGAGACATGATCGAGGTTTATAAATGGATGAAGGGCTTTAATAAGGGAGACATTCATAAGGTCTTGTTGGTAAGAGAACCGGGTAGGACACGAAGTAACGGGTTTAAACTGGATAAATTCAGATTCAACAGGAACATAGGCAAAAATTAGTTTACTAACAGGGTGGTGGATGAGTGGAATAGGCTTAGCAGTCATGTGGTGAGTGCCAATACAATTGTCACATTCAAAAATAGACTAGAAAAATTCATGGACAGCGATATTAGGTGGGGTTAGATACACGGGAGCTTAGGGTCAAAGGAGCTGCCTCGTACAGGCCTACCGGCCTCTTGCAGACTCCTGCGCTCTTATGTTCTTATGTATATAAAGGACTAAGGATTTAATGAGAGATTAAAATGACCCAGAGCGAGACTCTGATTCCTTGGGCAGGGTAGCGAGGTGAGCGGGGCAGGCTCGGGGGCGGTAAATGGTTAGTTTAACTCACAGCCGGCCGGACAAATCTCACATCGGGGAGTGACAAGAAATAAAGGCCTATATATAGGAGTGCTTACATTTATTCCTGTGACTTAGTTTAGAAGGCAATACATAGGCATACCTGACGACACGGTTTATAATTAATTCCTCATTGAAGGCACGATTTTCCCGAAACTGACGGAAATGGGCGAATGGACACACGACTGATTTCTAGTTTTCTCCTCTCACAATGGTAACCAGAATAAGGCTGAGGATTCTCCACGAAATCTTTACCCTTGGGCGGGTGTACAATTATTGTAAAAACCAGGTACATAATTATGATGTATGAAAGAGACTCAGAGAGGGGGAACGTTACATTTCCGGGAAAAACCTATACACGACGAGAACCATCTCCGTCGTAAAGACACAAACATACAGCCTCTTATTTCACTAACACTTCTTACACTACAGGTAAAGCACAAATTACTGGCCTAAATACTCCCAAAAATAATTCCCGCAATAGGGGGTGCAGGAGGGAATTGTAAGGGGGACTCGATTCCCCGTTTCCTACCCCTGGTATGGCTCCAAGAACGCATACAGGGCTCTCTCCTACAACTCCTACTGCGGAGAGAATAGGAATATTGAGTTTAACAACTAAAAGAACACATCGGGGTGGATACACGGGTTCGTGTAGCTGTGTGTGGTGTGTGTGTGTGTGTGTGTGTGTGGCAGAGACTGGGACGCCCGACCTGTGAGTAAGAGGAAGATGAGTGGGCGAAAGATCAAGCTTATTTCATTTACTGGGATCAAAAATGCATTTATAGGATAATTAAAGCAGATTGGCTAAAGGGGAGACGGTAATTAACCCTTGGGGAGCACTTTAGGGGGAAAAATGCGATTGAGGAGGGAAAAATCACGGAGTACAATACCTTTGAGTAGGAGGAAGATGAGTGGGCGAAAGATGCCCTCAAACGACGCTCCCCTCGTTTTATACCAGCCCTGCGGCGGCCCCGTAGGGGAGGGAAGAGGGGCCAAGTAGCGGATTAATAATCTATCACGTTTTAATTCAAAATGAGGAGAAGTCTAGGGTAGTTTATACATGGGTATGGTCTCTTAACGTGTAAGGTGACGAAATTTCATGTGGAGCAGCGGAAAAAATCTATGTAAGGGTGAATGATTTTAACTGATAGGGGATTGACAAGCAAGGGCTGGTAACAATTCCGAGGTGCGTGCGCGGGTAGGGGGGAAAGGGAGGGGTGACCGACGCTAGGTTCCCGGGCGTGTTATTGCGCCATATGGTGTAATTGTAGTCTGAGGGTGGGGGAGGGGGGATGTATTCTGTTATGGGTTGTGATCAAGAATACCTACTACATTCTTACATATCTATGATGGCCTTACAGTGACTTATAATTACTTACAACTAATTGAAATCACTTATAATGACTTAAACTACGTCTTGTCCTTGTACTTTTAAGGTTCTTCTCCTGCTTTCACATCCCGGCATTACACTGGTAATCGGAAGAAAACCTTTTCCGGGAACTTTGGCCGCGTGTCTGCGCCCCCAATAACACCACAGAATGCTGGCATCTTGGCAAATTCACTGTCTTTCGTATGATTACCAAAGTACCTCGCACGTCAGCTGATACGGGCTCGGTCCCACACAACGCTAAAAGCATCGTCTGCTGCCGCCACGGAGAGGGTGTGACGTCACGTGCAAGTAACCTATGGCTCACCAAAAGCTAGCTTCTGTTCATTAAACTCCTGTAACACATCCAGTCTATTAGACTGTGGCCTAGATGAGACTGAAATATCCCTTGTGAGTCTGTAATAACAACTGGAACCCTGTGGGAGAGATCACAGCCAATAATTTTGGACACAATTAAGGGCCACAGCTTCCTTCATCATGCCTGGACCTGAGGTGAACTATTGTTTCAGTACGTCCTTGTAGCTGTGCCTCTCTCACAATGGTTTCCATAGACAGTACAAAGGGAGGGCGGTTATGACAGCAAGACGCACACAATGGCAGTGTGTGTGTCTTGCTGTCATAACCGATGGTTTCCTCCCAAGACGACTGACTGTTAGCACGCCTCTGTCTGTCTTCTCAGCGGCCTTGCAGTTAAATTATACACTTTGTATCCCCTCTGTGGCATGTTGCTACAGCCGAATGCTAGGCAGCAAGGCATTGTTACATTAAAAAGCAGCCGAATCCGCTTCCAAAATAGGTAAAATTATGCTTTTAATACCTCAGTTCAAAGTCGGCGCGGTGCTCGAAGGGCCAAAAATGGCGCCCAGCAGCCTTATACACAGGGCCGCCTATGTCGGGACTCTCTCTATAAAGGGACTCTATAGGGGCCGCTTTCACAGTCGTTTTGTTTGTTTTGATCGTTACCAATGGCTGTTATCGCCGCTATAGTATTTCCACGTCAAACTGGCCGATGGGGTAGTGGCGGCTGCGGGGTTAGCCTAGCCCCGCACCTTGCCACACACTCTCAACACCTCTCGCTTCCTCTGCAGCCGCCACTACCCCATCGGCCAGTTTCACGTGGAAAACTATAGCGTCGATCGCGGCCATTGGTAACGATCAAAACAAACAAAGCGTGACTGTGAAAGCGGCCCTAGGTGACAGTGGCGTACATGGGAGTGGAAGGGGCAGAAGACCGGGAGGAAAATAGGAAGCTGTACGGTGGGAAATTAGCGGCAGGGTAGGCAAAGGAAAATGGATAGTCATGGGAGACTTTAATGAACACATAGGCCTAAATAATGCACCAGTAAATATAGTAATGGACGCATGCTGCTAGACGCTGGTGTCCTACATGACGGTGCAAGATGAGAGAGCCGTGAGGGAGAACAGAGGCCGGGAAGTATGGCGTGGTGAGGAAAGTTGTGAGGGAGTATGCCGGAGAGAAAGTTGTGGTCATGGGAGATATGAATGCACACGTGGGTGTACTTGGGGAGAGAATGAGCCGGCATGGGGAAATGCTGGATGAGTTTGTGGATGAAATGAATCTGGAAAACCTGAATGTGACGACGGCTGAGGGACGTGTGACGTGGAGTGCGAGGGATCAGGAGTCTGCTATTGACTATGTGTTAGTGAATGGGAGAATGTGTGAGTGTGTGTCTCATGTGTGGATAGATGGAATGATTGATGTGGTGTCTGATCACAATATGCTGGTGGTGGAATGTGACCTGTATGCTAGGAATGAAAGAGAAGCGAAGAGGGAAAGAAAGAAATGGAGGTTGAGGGATGTTAGATGGGAAGATTTCCAGGTAGACCTGAGGAAACTAGACTGGATGAATGGAAGTGTGCATGACGTGGATGGAGCCAATAGTGAGTTTGTAGGGAATGTAAGGAGAGCCGCAACTCGACGGATTGGGTATGTGAGTACGAATGGAAGAAAGAGAGAGTGCATGCAAGCCGTGGTGGAATGGGGAGATCAGGGATGTTAGGAAGGAGCGAAAGAGGCTGAATAAGGTTTGTAGGAGACTGAGGAAAGAGAGACATGAAAGAATTGAGGCAGAGAATGTATATCAGAATACATGGTCAGAGTATGTAAAGCAACAGAGGGTTACTATAAATAAACAGAAGATTAGGGAGGCCAAGGTCAGGTGTGAGAGGAGTCTGACTGAAGCTCTGAAAAAAAGGTCTATAGAAGGTGGGCGTGAATGGTATAGATTCTTGAGGGGTGAGAGTGTGACTGATAGTGAAAACGTGGAGTACCTGAAAGTAAATGGTGAGGAAATCAGGGTCACAGACAGAATGAAAGAGTACGTGTATAAAAGGTTTCTGGGAAGAGATTGCATGGAAGGGTGGGTGAAGCTTTTGAGGTGAGAGAGGGATGTGTAACGCTTGAGAGAAATTAAGAAGCAGAAGAATTGCAAGGCAGCAGGGCTGGATGAGATCCCGTATGAATTGTATAAGAATGGAGGTGAGGTGGTGATAGACAAGATGACTGAGCTGTTCAACTGTGTATGGGAGAATGAGAGAGTGCCTCGGGAGTGGAACGAATGCAGAGTGACTCTGATACACAAGGGAGGGCATAGGAGTAGGAAAGAGCTGAAGAATAGGCGTACCTAAAGGCGGCTTTACACCTGGCAAGTCCTGGCCGGCAATACAGCCGCGACGATCTAGCAGCTAGACCGGCTGGGTGCTCTCGGGAGCAAGTACCTTCACACGTGGGAGGAGCCGCCGGGAGCATCAAGACGTAAACTGCTAGTAAATGCAAGGGCATGAATTCATCTTAGACACCCCAAAAGGCTACTACCATATCTGAAAACCACAATGAGTTTGGTCCATTAGCCTAATATTGTAGAAATACTTTAAGTAAACGAGTTTTATCATGAGTAGTATTGATTGATTGATTGAATGCTTATTGTTGCATTTAACAACAAAGGAGAAGGGAGGAACATGCCATCCCAACCCCCAGGCATTACATAGTGTGATTATATAATACATGAAAATAATCGTTCCTTTATTACCTCCTTTGATATCTCGCAAAGAGATACACATTTCCCGCAAAATATATTGTTGCTGCCACTCAAAAGTTGTTTTGCGCAGACTCTGCCTCTAGTAGAGCTTATCTTATGGGTCCCACAAGTGTCAATGCTGCCTACTTCCTCTAACAATGCCACCTCGGCCTCCCGGCTCCAAATCTTGTTATCTGCATCTGTCATTTCTTGTTTTATTGGCGCCGACACGTTGTTTACCCAGCCGCCCGTCGATCGGCAATACAAGACGGACATGCTCAACTGCAGAGAACTTGCCGCGAGAAGGGCTCCCAGACCCAGACCCAGACCAAAAATGCTGCCGGCAGCACGTCGCGGCTGTATTGCTGGCCAGGAATTGCCAGGTGTAAAGCTGCCTGAACAATCACCAAATGGGGGGTACAAACTAAGGCGGAGGGACTTTTTTGGCAGCCATAGCCGGTAACGGGCTAAAGAGTATATAGCCTATCCAGATATTTTGTTTTTTTATTTATTAATAATCCACGAGATATCCTAGAGTTAAATCAATATATGTGCTTATCTTTGTATTCATTCATACACACACTGGTAATATTTCTGGACAACCCAAACACAGCGGGGCGACACGCGTCTGGACGCATCAGCGGCACAGACGGTACTCGTCTGATTCACTTGTTTGAGTGAAATTCTATTGTGAAAAAGTCATAAATTCGTGTCACTGGTAAAAATGAAACTAGTAATGAAAGTTTTGCCACCAAAAAATATACACAAATAGATAAATATGAAAGCTCACGAAGTTGCAATAAGTGACATCACCTGCCTTGCGCAGTTAGAATATGCTATTTACGGTATGACACCCGCAAAATGGCTCGGGCCACGGAGCTACAGCCTCAACGGTGCCAGATTGTCGTACTCACCCGATTATATTTCCCGACTTCCTACCCCAACACTGTCTTCTGGCTCCAATAACGAAACTAATTTATAGTTATCGTTAAAAGAGTTAGATCCTAATGTTTCTTGGCAATAGTTAGGCGTCAGAAACGAGTACGACAAAGTGATGTAATACTGAAAAGAAAAGTGTGTATAAGTGAAGAAAAGAGGAACGAAAGGAGGAGGACCTAAGAAGCGATACAAAGCGTCACAGGTCAAAAGAAGAAGAAGAAGGAAAGATTTTCTGTGCTGTGTTGAGTGAAAGGCTGTGTTGCGAGTGGAGTCCCACAGGGGTCGGTGCTGGGTCCTCCGCTTTTTATTATTTACATCAATGACTTGGACACAGGAATTAGTAGTGATGTCAGTAAGTTCGCAGATGATACCAAGATCGGTAGAGTAATCCAATCAGACAGGGACGCTAGCGTTCTCCAGGATGAGCTTGACAGACTATATGATTGGGGGAAGTGGCAGATGGAATTCAATGTCGGGAAGTGTAACATTCTGAGTGTAGGTAGGAATAATCCCTCACACAATTACTCCCTAAATGGCACTCCTCTAAGCAGGTCTGGGCGTGAGAGAGACTTAGGAGTACTAGTGAGCGCTGACCTCCGTCCTAGGGCTTAATGCATTCAGGCTAAAAATCGGGCAAACAGAGTACTTGGTTTCATCTCAAGGAGCGTAAGCAATAGGAGCGCTGAAGTCATCCTCAAACTTTACTTAGCACTAGTTAGACCTCATCTCGATTATGCAGTTCAGTTCTGGTCCCCCTACTATAGAATGGATATCAAGATGTTAGAATCTGTACAGAGGAGGATGACAAAGATGATTCAGGGGGTGAGAAACTTGCCTTATGAAGACAGGCTGAAGCAGTTAAACCTACACTCTCTAGAAAGGCGAAGGTTGCGAGGAGACTTGATCGAAGTCTATAAATGGATGAAGGGCTTTAACAAAGGGGATGTCAATAAGATTTTGATAGTAAAAGAGCCAGGTAGGACGCGTAGCAATGGTTTCAAGTTAGACAAATTCAGATTCAACAAAGACATAGGCAAGAATTGGTTCACCAATAGAGTGGTAGATGAATGGAACAGGCTTGGGAGCCATGTTGTGGGCGCCAATACCATAGAGACATTCAAGGTTAGATAAGGCCATGGATGGTGAGGTAAGGTGGAGTTGAGTGTACAGGAGCTGCCTTGTATAGGCCAACCGGCCTCTTGCAGTCTCCTTACGTTCTTATGTTCTTATGTTCTTATGTAAGTGGACTGAAAGGGAGAGAGTGCTGGGTGTGAGGAGCAGAATGGTTTTCGTGCAGACAGGAGGGCAGAGGACAATATGTATGTGATTGATTGATTGATAATTTATTGTTGCAGGTAAACAACAAGGGAGAAGGGAGGAACATAGTGAATGAGATGATAGAGAGGAAAAAGAGGAATGGAAGTCCGCTGTATCTTGGGTTTCTTGATACTGAGAAAGCGTATGATACTGTAGAGCAGTGGTTCCCGACGTTTTTGCACTCGCGAACCCTTACCCAAAAGCTTGAATCCCACGCGACCCCCTACTATCAGCAGCCTGATTTACATTTTGTTTTCTATGAAGGAGAGGGAAAGAAACTTCTAACAAAAAATTTCTTCAAGAATCCTGTTGTTATCTATTAGCAAACAATCACAACATTGGTCCAACCTTAATTCACAAAAAGAACACAATTATTCCTATACAATAATATCAACATAGGTTTCAACAGCTATCCAGCCCAGCCAGTGGGATGCCTGATGTTGCATTTGAGCAGCAAGCCTTGAAATTCGTGGCCGAGCGTTTGTTATGTCATCTCCAACATCCAATCTATTCCTATTCTTCGTTTTTATATTGACAAGAGTTGAAAATCCTGCCTCACACAAGTAGGTAGAAGCAAATGGAATAAGGACACGTAAGGCTATCATGCTGACTTTGGAGTACACGTATTTTAGGACGAACCTTTGACAAATTTTACGGGCTGGTTTTGTGATTAACCGAAAAATGCGCTCACTACAATTTTAAGATACTGAATTTTATCTGCTTGACCATTCAGTTAACAAAATACACACACACACACACACACACACACACACACACACACACACACACACACACACACGGCACGCGCTACAGCACTACGAGTATAAGCCCCGTTCAGACTGTAGCGATTCTAGGCCACGACAACCCAGCGAGTTCTGCATTTGACAAGTCGGCTCCCACGCTCCAAGAATTTTTTGGCGTCTTGGTGTCGGCTAGCATGATTGCCGACTGTCTAGGACACTCGGCCAACTAGTTGGCAGAATGTCTGCGACATGCTGCCAACTAGTCTCAAGACGAGTCTCAACGGTCAGTTTTTGAAATGGCGCCACGTCTACGACAACCATGAATCTGCCGACCGATTGGCCGACAGTCGCAGACGGTCTTGAGAACAGTCTTCCAGATTGTTTGTCAACTGGTCAGGGCCGGATCAAGGGGGGGGGCCAAGGGGCCAGGGCCCCGGGCCACCCACCAAGAGGGGGCCTCCCACCAATTTAAACAATACATTTTGATTTAATAAGGTTAGTATTGTAATCATAACTAAACGAGTGTCAGTACCATGTAGTCAAGTGCCTGCACGTTTTCCTTTCTTTTGTTACCATGGTAATCCATGCAATTTGGATGGTCCATTTTCTCTTACGACAATAAGAGAGAATTGGCCCAGCTGTGTGATGTTAATGTTAATTAAACCATTAAAACCAACAAAAAATAAAATATTTCCCCGATTTTTTTTCTTTTGCTTCCCTGGACAGTCCAGGGAAGCAGGCGTAGGTTTTGTATCCCCGGGTTTATAGTGGCGCCATCTACACATTTCAACATTCATTATTGTCATTCTTATTACTAATGTTAATATATAGAAATACAAAGACAAGTATTTGCATTATGTCTTCTGCGTGGCTTCCAAGAAATTGAGGCCGTTGGCGGAATGGTCCTCTATATCTATATACAGCTAGGAAGGTTCACTGGTGTTATAGTAGGATATCAATGTATTATTATTATTTAATATCACCACGAATTAGGCATACAATTGTCAATGGAAAAACCCCACGACAGATAGATCACGCCACCTTATAGGAATGTCGTCCGTCAGTGTTTACTGTCTCAGTTTTGTATACTTAGCACTCCGATGGTGCGTGGAGGTCACCTTGACATACGTGACCAATTGTAACCATTATTTTCCAACCTGTAACTCGCCACTCCTTCACGAGAGTCCGACTGACACACAACGACAGTCGCTCTCGCTCCGTCGCTTCTTGTACATAAAGGCTACGAATATAATTCGCCTTAAGGAAGCTGAAGTCTTAATCAACACCCTTTAAACGCCCCCCGACAAGCCCGTTACATTTGGTTGGCAGCGGTCACCCCGCGCCTGTGCCTTCGCTACCTCGTTCTCCTCCAAGCCACGAGAACTCACCAACAAACTCCGGGGACAGGCGTACAAGGGAAGAAGGAGTCAACGCACCTGCCGTCCGCGGCACCGCACCTGCCGTCCGCGGCAACGCACCAGGCGCCAGCTACAAGCATCTCAGAAGTCGCCACCTACGTGCAACTCACAAGGCGCCAGCTACAAGCATCTCACAAGTCGCCACCGTGCAACTCACAAGGCGCCAGCTACAAGCATCTCACAAGTCGCCACGTGCAACTCACAAGGCGCCAGCTACAAGCATCTCACAAGTCGCCACCTACGTGCAACTCACAAGGCGCCATCTACCTGCATCTCACAAGGCACCAGCTACGTGCATCTCACAAGTCGCCACCTACGTGCAACGCACAAGGCGCCATCTCCAAGCCTCGAGCACACCAGCAGCAACTCTACAGGCGTCCAGCCTACAAGCCTACAGGCTACGGGCAACTCTACAGGCGTCCAGTCTACAAGCCTCGAGCACACCAGCTACAAGCAACTCTACAGGCGTCCAGCCTACAAGCCTCGAGCACACCAGCTACAAGCAACTCTACAGGCGTCCAGCCTACAAGCCTCGAGCACACCAGCTACAAGCAACTCTACAGGCGTCCAGCCTACAAGCCTCGAGCACACCAGCTTCAAGCAACTCTATAGGCGTCAAGCCTACAAGCCCCGAGCACACCCTCCGGCCTACGCAGCCGAACGCGAGGGCCACAATCTACAAGCCGCTCCCCCGCTTCAAGCCAGCACAGCTACGAACACTGCAAGCCACTCCACGATACGGCGGAAGTATTCACACCAGCAAGGAGGAGGCACGCCCCGCTGACCTTGGGACACCCCGCATGCCCCTCGCTCCACAGCTGGCGGCACCACCGCCGCTGCCGGGAGCATCGGCCCAAACCTCTTCCGGCAAACAGTCAGCAAGGGTACCCGCGGCCATCTCCCGGTGACTGCAAGCTGTTCCCACTACCGTTTCTTGCAAGGCGTCTTCTCAAGAGGTTACACACCCAAGTCGTCTTATCTGCCACAGCCGCCCATCTCTTACTATAACAAGGACGACGCGGCCATCATTCGTCTGGCGGCAGTGTACCGGCTCCCGCAGCCGCGGCCGCTCAAATTGCTGGGTCAGCAGTTTTTCAACCGCCATTGCGAGTCCTCCGATGTCAGCCCATCCCTCACCTCTCACCGCCGCTGTGGCCGCGGCCGAGGTTTCCTGACGCGCCTACAACGACTGCACGTCACCCAGGGCATCACAAGCCGTCGCCCTCTCCACTACATCAGCTGATTAATCTTGGTATTTGTGGATATTCCATTCTTGTCCAAATTTGCCGACTCGGCTCATTTTCATTATTATCCGTGCAGAGGCACGATTTTTTTTATTTCTGTGTTCCTAACACTGTTCTTCAGTCATAATTGTGAGAGTAACGTTCATTCCTATACGATATTGATTCTTTCTTATAGTTTGCTAGCGAGTCTATTGAGTATAGTGTGAGTTCCCTTATCAAAGTTAATCTTCATCAGTGTGCCCTGCCTCCGTTTTCTTTTCACCGCTCGAGAGAAAACGTGAGCTTCAATGGTATACTCACTTAACATACCACTTTGTTTATATAGTTATTCTTTCATTATACCCATATCATTAGGGCATTCCATTATAACCTTAACTTCTATTACGTCTATACAGGCACCTTGCTAGCCATTCTTTCTTGCCTTTTTAGGGTTTTCAATGCAAACTATTCATTCCTACACGTTCCGTTTATTGGTTCATATTTACAGCTATCAACATTTGCTCCTCTTTTGTGAATGGTTTACACCATAGTATGAACAAAGACACTCGCTAAACTCGGCGACACCTTTAAACAGTTGGCTCGTCCTTCAAGTGAGGAGGAATTGGAGCAAGGTGCAACCACCGGTGATTTAAATGTGGTGAATTTGCGATCGGGGGCTACGTACTCTTCCCTCCCAAGGGATAGCGCCCCTTCACCTTCAGAATCGTCTGAATACTTAACCCCCACTCGGCCGAACACAATGCCTGTCGATCCACCTCCCCCTCCTCCTCCTGGGGCCCCACACCACTTCCCCCCGCCCCCGATTCGGGTCATTCCAACTCACGCCAGTATTCGACAATTCTCGGGAGGCGAGACCTCTTGTGCGGCGCGACAGTTTTTAGATTTGTGTGAATCTGCCATCGTGAATTCCTCCATTACGGAAGATCATGATAAAATCAGTTTCATTCGGTCACGGTTACTTCCAGGTTCTCGGGCACTGAATTTGATGCAGTCCTCAGCGTTCGCTTCGGGGGACATTGGTGTAAACTATGAGGTTTTTAAAGGGAATTTCATTAAAATCTTCGGGGGCGGGAGTAAACCAAGCATCGTTAGACAGATGGCACACACGGTTGAGTCCCTCCAAAAAAATTCCTCAACAAAGCCGATTTGGGACGCCATGATTGAGGCCAATCAGCTGGCGGTTGACTGTGTCAAGAGCTTGGAAGACGCGCTCTGGCTTCCAGGGGGCTGTATGCAAAAGCACCAGGTGAAGACAGCTTTCGAGTTGTTTTTTTACTTATTTCATATTTCAGAGAAGAACCGCCGTTCTGCCCTCCCTTTGGCCTTCAAACCGAGCGGGAAGTTGGTTGACTTCGTCTCAGAGTTAGAGGTCAAGGTTCAGGAACACCCTCACCATCAACCCCTCGCCCCAGCAGCAGCATTGCAAGCACAAAGTAAGGCATCTCTCACATGTAGTTTTTGCAAACAATCAGGACATTCTGAACATTCTTGTTTCGCGAAACGTAGGGAATCAACACATTCGAGACGGGGCTCAGATAGGAGGTCAGGAGGTTACAGGGGCGGGCATCATTCATCACACAGGAACCCTAGGCCAAACCATCAGCGGAAGGCTGCCTTTTGCCATATCCACGGGAATTGTTTTCATGATTCAGACAGTTGTTCTGCAATACAAAAGGCCAAGGAGGAACAGAAGTACAAGTCCTCAGCGGACAGTAAACCACACTCCTCTTCTCAGAATAAAAAGACATGACTTCGTGACAGCCCCGAGGCGTACATCCAAGTGTCCCTTAAGGAAAATACTAATTGGGAGCAACTTGACTCCGTCATTGCCGCCTTGGGACGGACAAGCATAATTGCCCTCCCTTGCAAGGTGGGCAACACTTCACTCACCTTAGCGGTTGACACAGGTGCCACAGTCAATGTCATATCCGACTCCGCTTACAGGTCACTGACACGACAAGCGAGTGGGGAATATTGGCCGCTCCAAGAGAACGACCTGAATGTGATAGGCGTGACGGGCACCACTTTGGGAATCCTTGGGCGAGTACCACTAACAGTCAGCTTACATGAAAAAGTATGTCCCTTTCGAGATTTCTTTTATGTCTCTAGCAGGTTTGCTTTACCTGTGGATGGGATCTTAGGATTGAACGCCATGAAAGACCTGCACATCGCCATAAACCCTGTAAGCAACGCGATCGTGTATCAAGGCCGACGCATACAGGGGATGGTCAATCCATCGCCTCTGTCAACTGTAATCTCACCCTCAGAGGTGGAAAATGACCAACACACCACAGACTCAGGGGCTGCCACCGCTCAAGTGTCCCCTCTTACGGTCAAACCACACGAAACCATTGCAGACTTGTGGCGGACAGTAACGGCAGTCGTAGAAGGTCCTCATATAGTTCCGGATCGTGCTGCAAAACTTGTTAAAATCCGTTTGCCTAACGCCCCTCCGGCGGGCAGGGATGTGTGTATCGACGGAGTTCCTCACGTACACCGCGTGACGGTGGAGGTAACTCTTGCAACAGTCAAGGAGGGAGGTTTTGCAGAGGCATTGGTAATAAACACGTCTGGATCCCCTGTATCCTTAAAACACGGTGTTCGATTATGCCAGTGTCTAGTGTATGGGAGAAATGTCGCCCCGGAACCAGCTGAATACCCTTCAGCCCAAGTCTCAGGCATAACCTCGGCGTGTCAGGCTTCTCCCGAACAAGACACAGCTAATTTAGAGGCGTTCCTAAAAGTTGCACACTATTCCGAAATTAAGCCAACCTTAGTCCAGCTTCTGGAGCATTATCGGGGGGCGCTTGCTCTACCAGGCGAGCCGCTTGGAGTTACGCAGTGTGCTGAACACCACATTAAGTTAAAACCCAATACAAATCCTGTATATATCAATGCGTACAAGCTCCCCCACAGTCAGAGGGAGGTGGTGCAACAACTTATCTCTGAAATGTTAGAACAAGGTGTCATCAAAGAATCGAATTCCCGTGGAATTCGCCCTTGTTCCTGGTTCCAAAGAAAGACGGCTCTTATCGTCCTGTGATTGATTTCCGGCGTGTGAACACCGCGACCGTGGATGATCATTTTCCGCTTCCCGTTCTTAGAGATCTTCTGATGTGTCTCGGTAGAGGAAATAAAGTCTTTACGAGTCTTGATCTGGTCAGTGGCTACTGGCAACGGCCCATGGCCCCCGAGTCACGTGAAATAACGGCTTTCAGCACGCCTCATGGCCACTATGAGTGGACGAGGATGCCGTTCGGGCTCAAAGGAGCTCCCTTGACCTTCCAAAGGACAATGAACAGTATTTTTGGTGACTTGCTGGGCAACTCTGTCTATGTGTATTTAGACGACATCATCATAGCAAGTAAAGACGTGCATGCACACATGGAAACACTAAAAGCAGTCCTACACAGACTTCAAGAGGTCGGATTAAAGCTCAAAATCACCAAATGTGAATTTTAAAGCCTCGGATCAAGTTCTTGGGGCATGTCGTGGACGAATTCGGCATCCACACAGTGGACGACAAAATAAAGGCTATTGCCGAGTTCCTCAGCCAACGTCTGCGGACAAGGTACGGTCTTTCTTGGGTGTCGCAGGTTATTACAGGCCTTTCATTAAGGACTTCGCAGCTCGCGCGAGTCCCCTAACCCATCTTTTAAAGAAAGACGTACCATTTCAGTGGCTCCCAGCTCAACAAACGAGTTTTGAGGATTTAAAGAAAGCGCTTACACGGGCTCCGGTCCTTGTCTTTCCGGATTTCAAGGACCCCTTTCAGCTTTGTACCGACGCTTCGGCTAGTGGAGTAGGAGCCGCGCTGATGCAAACAGATATGTCCGGCAAAAAGCATGTGATAGCGTTCGCCAGTCGAGTACTTACAGCTCCGGAAAAGAACTATTCTGTTACCCACCTAGAGGCTCTTGCCTTTGTGTGGGCTCTGAAGCATTTTCGTGACATTGTGATGGGGTACAAAATTGTGGTGTTTACGGACCACGCGGCCATAACTGATCTTTTCAAGGGAAAAACCTACACGGTCGTCTGGCAAGATGGTTCTTAACGATCCACATACAATCCGGAGATAAAATACATCACCGGGAAAACAAATGTGGTCGCAGATGCCTTATCTCGGAATGTTCCGATAGGCGCGATTACCACCCCAGAGGTCATCCACAACTTCACTTCACCTGAGCTACACACTGCTCAGCGTGACCACCCTGTGTGGAAGAGGTTAATTTATGCCCTCGAGTCGGGAGACGAATCAAACCTTCCTGAATTGCCAGTTCCCTTTTCACAATTCTTCCTATCAGAGGACAACCTCCTTTGTAGGTCATGGCCAACCAAACCGGTACCTATAGACCAACTGGTCATCCCAGACATATACGTCCCCGTGACGCTTAAGCTGGTCCATAACACACCCATTGCGGGTCACCCAGGAAGAGACAAGACGCTATCTGTCACCAGACGAAAATTCTACTGGCCCACATTACGGGTTGATGTAGAAAACATGTCGCACATTGCGTCGTTTGTGCTAAGCACAAGGGGTCCGTCAAAGGCCAGCACCTATGTTGCAATACCCAGTACCAGAGGCGCCATGGGATGTTGTTAATATAGACTTACTACAGCTCCCCCAGAGCCAACATGGCTCGCGCTACTTATTGGTGTGCGTCGACCAGTTCTCTAGGTTTCTAGTTCTAGCGCCTCTCAAGGACAAGACAGCCACACGCGTGGCCCATGCCCTCGTGACTCACGTGTTGTGTCCACATTCGTCTCCTCGAATTCTTCTGAGTGACAATGGCACCGAGTTTAGAACTCAGTATTGAGCGAAATATGCGCTCAGTTTAACATCACGCAATCCTTCATCACAGCTACCACCCAGCTGCTAATGGGTTGGCGGAGAGGGCTAATAGGAAAATCTTACAGGTCCTCAGGCCTATCGTGAACGATCTCCACGATAATTGGGAGGATTGGCTATCGCATATAGCCGCTTCCATAAATACGTCGGTAAACGACTCTACGGGAAGTCTCCCTACTACATCTTATATGGGTGGAGAAACGTCTTCCGTACGACTTCCTAACAACCCCACAGCAACCTCTCTACAACATTGATAGGTACGCACAACAGCAGATGCATATGTTTTCCAAGATACACTCAGAAGTTAGGTGTACGTTAAAAGCTACGAAGGTTGAAATGATGTCAAAACAACACAAACAGGCCGTCCCGGTGAATTTCAAAGAGGGTGACAGTCATGATTAAGCAAGCGGAAAGGAGTTCGAAACTGGGGCTAAATTTGTGGGTCCTTACCGAGTTGTTCGGAATGTCAGGGAAATCGGTTCGAGGTTCTCGAGTCGAATAGTGGAGTCAGTCTAGAAGTTCACAGTGATCGTCTGAAAGTAATTCCTCACCTTTGGACCTTGATATTGGTACTTCCCCCTCAGAGTCAAATGTTCAACAAGATAATCCCAACACCCATAGCTATAACTTGAGACCACGGGTTTAAATACTTCATTCCCACCACTTTCAGATCATGATGTTGCGTTTTCTGACCATCTTGTTGTCCCTCGGCTCCCTGCTTGCAACAACACCCATCCACCTGAAGCCTGGTGCCCTCACGGCACACATAGGAGAGGTCTTCCTCATAGAAGATGTGCTCCTCGTAAAATATCCATATACTTCCTTGACCAACACCACGGACACAATCAGGATAGTCTCAGAAAAACTACTCGGCATGGCAGACGCCATCCGGGCTACCAAGACTAGGGAATCAAAGGCTCCTTCTAGTACCAACTCTCTGACTCTTTTTCAACTACTGGAGGATAGGATTCTGTTCTTACGGGGAAAAGTTGATGAGGTAAACATGGATTATAGTTTTCACTCAGTTCACTCTCGTGTAAAGAGGGGATTGCTCAACATCGTGGGGTCCGCCTCAAAGTTCCTTTTCGGTACGGCTACCGACGAGGACGTTCGCGATTTGCGGGACCACTACGCTCATGTACTTTCCTTTGCTGCTCGAAATCGCAGGGTGATCAATGCCAATTGTAGAAAACTTGCGCAATTGCATACTAACATTGCGGTACTGCTAGAGCAGACAAATAAGATGGTAGAGGTTATCAACATAGTTGTCAAACAGATCGACCAGGTGAATCAGTTTCTCCTCCTAGATCAGGCCTTGCATGTATTGGAAAACGTCATTACCTCCGTCGCAACGGCTAATCAGCAGGTTATTAGCAACATGGTTGATGCAGCGCACGGTAGAGTCACACCTGCCTTGTTCCTCTACACGATTTGAGAACGACTGTCCAGATCGGGTATCAAAATTATAGCCTGACGCCTTTATTCACCCCGGACATGAGTCAATATTGTTACCCCTTGATTGAGTCCAGCCTCACCCCTGATGCCATTATCATTCATGTTCCATTTCAGACGGCGGACGTGTTTGAGGCACACGAACTTGTCCCGGTCCCTTTTCAGCAAAGGACAGTGTGTTGGCTCTGGACACGTCCCTGTCTCTGTTCTAATCGCGAAGGATTTCGCTCTGTATTCAACGGGTAGCTACTCACTCTTGCAGTATTGCAAGGAGACGGTCTTCAGGCGATTCTATTGCTCTGCGTCTCTCTTTGCCTTCCTTCCAGTTCGGGAGGGTATGCGAGATCGCCCTCACCCGCGTGAACGCGTCTGACGCTCTTTCCCTGTGCCCCTACAAGCGGCTAACACCAACGCCTGTTTTCCATAAGAACTTTCAGGGTCTGCATTATTTTTATTTCCCTCAGTCATTCTATGTATCGGTCATCTGCCCGGAGGGTACCACTTATCAACGGGTTACTGGTCACTATGCCATAGCGGAAGCATGCTATATCCGCTCCACTAACATAACAACGTACCCGTCCCGGATTCGTCTGGTTTTCACGGCCAATATTTCCCATCGAGTGTTTCCTCTACGGTCTCTCGATGACATTCATTTCTCCAGCATCTCGTATGTGACTAATTCCCTTACTTCATTGTCTTTCGCGAACAAAACAGAGTTTGCGGAAACCCTGGAGGAAACGCTGCCTGATTATTTGCATCTCCCCTACCTGTACCCTGGATTTTTTGTACCAATGTTTCTGATGTTCGTCAGTCTCGTCGTCATGTGCTACCTTATTAGGAGAAACTCTGTCCTGCACGATTATTTGGTTGTGTAGACACGGCGACTGGATGCCGGGAGGCCACTGGCAAGGTAGTTTTTCCTTTTCTCAGACACGTCAGGGGACAGAAACCTGGCTGCTCCTATACTTAACATTGTGCTGTGTTTCACTACTGTATTTTTTTTTTAGGAGCTAGATCAACGTTTCATTGTCTGTAACTATGCCAGTTGATAGTTTCTTATACATGTGTCCTTATATTTATCTTTTGAGAGGTTTCTTATGTTTCATGTCACACACGTTGTGGTTTCCCTCTCCCTATTTATATTATAATTCCACATCTGTTCTTACATAGCCAGTGTTTTAATATAATTGTATCATAGGCAGTCTGCTTGACAAACTCCCTCTATGTATGTTCATGGTACCTAGACTGCTATTTCGATTTTTATATATCGCGAGGTCGCGATCACTGGTAGGTGACCGAGCAGTGTTATAATAGGATATCAATGTATTATTATTATTTACTATCACCACGAATTAGGCATACAATTGTCAATGGAAAAACCCCACGACAGATAGATCACGCCACCTTATAGGAATGTCGTCCGTCAGTGTTTACCGTCTCAGTTTTGTATACTTAGCACTCCGATGGTGCGTGGAGGTCACCTTGACATACGTGACCAATTGTAACAATTATTTTCCAACCTGTAACTCGCCACTCCTTCACGAGAGTCCGACTGACACACAACGACAGTCGCTCTCGCTCCGTCGCTTCTTGTACATAAAGGCTACGAATATAATTCGCCTTAAGGAAGCTGAAGTCTTAATCAACACCCTTTAAACGCCCCCCGACAAGCCCGTTACATTGGTCCCCTATTTATCATATTTTTAGTAATAATAATAGTAGTAGTAATTGTTTATTGTTGATATTATTGTCATTTTTATTATTAATATTATTATATAGAAATACAAAGACAAGTATTACTGTATTATATTGATAATCGGAAGAATAGTCCCATTGTATTTTATTTTGAATTTATGGGTATTGATAATCGGAAGAATAGTCCCATTGTAGTGTTTCCTAAATAAAACCGACCTAATTAGTATTGCACTATTTTGGCCATTAGATTAATTAGACTATAGTTTGTGGTGTATGCAATGGGAGTTGGAAAGGGGGCCTCCCACCAGAGTAGGCCCCAGGCCTCCCACCAGCTTAATCCGGCCCTGCAACTGGTTGGCCGACTAGCTGGCCGACAGTTTCTAAGGAGTTGGCCGACGGTCTTCCTGACAGTCTTCGCGACTGTCTTGGTGACTGTCTTGGCGGCAGCCTTGCCGTTCCTTAAAATACGGAATCGCTTTGTATTCGAGAATGAAATATATCGTTCCGTTTTGAACCAATACGGAACGGTATTTGTTCCGCACTGTATTTTGTTAACTGAATGGTCAAGCAGATGAAATTCAGTATCTTAAAATTGTAGTAAGCGCATTTTTCGGTTAATCACAAAACCAGCCCGTAAAATTTGTCAAAGGTTCGTCCTAAAATACGCGTAAAATACGCGACGTAACGTCCCTCCACCCTCCCTCTTGCCTCCACCAGAAGCGTGATGCGGCTGTCACTCATTGCATGCTCGAGAAATTTTATGGTTGCCACCCGTTCCTTTACATATGGATCCATTCCGTATTGGAGAGTGAGATGTTGCATTCCATATGTTTCTGACCTCAGGGTGGCAACCCTAGATATGTTATTCAACACAAGAGAGATCGAGGCAAAAGGAATGCGTGCGTACTGTGCAGCTCCCAAGTTTGTTGCAGCGAAACGTAACCATGCCCAGAAGTTGTTATTGTCCTTGTGAGCTGCAAGATAAAATAAAAATTTCTTGATAGCAGCAGTGTTAGCCAATATTTCTGAGCCGACAGTTGTCACGAACGTCTTTCATTAAGCGAAGACTGTCGTCACGACAGTCCCTCATCTTAAGAAGTCAGCACAGACGATTGTGCCGACAGGAAACGGTAAAAATTTGAAAAATGGCCCCGATAGTAGTCACGATTGTCTCAAGACAGACGACAGTCTTGACGACTGCCCCCGACCTCCCTCAGACCTCAACCGGAAGTGACGGTTGGTCCAGGCTCTTGCCGACTCTTGTCGTGAAAGTTTAGCATGGAATACTTTTTTGCGCTAATCCTCACGACTGCAGACTCCCGTCACGACGTCGGCGCAGCATTCGGCAACAGTCTCAAGATCTCTTTCAAGACATGCCCGACCCTTTCACATCAACACCCAAGACCTCGTGTACCCTAGAATCGTGGCCTAGAGTCGGCACAGTGTGAACGGGGCTTACCTGAACACATGCTTAAGCACAGCTAACAGACACTCAAGCATACGTACATGCCTATACACTCACATACTCGCTAGTACAGACACAAACATACACTTGAAGACACACATACACATTCATACAGGCACATACACTCACAGGCACGCATACAGACACCCCCAATGTCATCTAATCACATTGAACCGCTGTAACACACGTTTTTTTTTTTTTTTTTTGCACAAACAAAAACAAAAAAAAAATATGTAGGAGCATAAAAAATGTAATTGATGAGTTGAAATTAATACCATCCCAAGCTACTTTTAGCAAGGCTACGCGACCCCCCTGCCAAGGCTCCACGACCCCCCAGGGGGTCGCGACCCACCGGTTGGGAACCCCTGCTGTAGAGTAAACAGGGAGGTGATGTGCAAGGTATTGGAAAAAAGTAGGTTTGAGTGATAAGATAGTGCGAGTCATTAGGAGTATGTATGTGGACAAGAGAGTCAGGTATTGAGGTTTTGCAGCTGACGTCATTAGTGTGGGTGCGGGGGTAGCGTGGGCCTGCACGGCCATCTTGGTGGTCAGTGGCGGTGGTCACTTATCAAAGCAAACCTTGGTGGCGGCTGCACAAGTGCTCTGTGTGTTCGTCATGCCATACGTTTGCTGTGTGGTTGGATGTTCTAACCGACACGGGAGAGATGCTGTGTCATTTTATAGGTTTCCAGCGAATCCAGAAGAGCGGGGGAAGTGGATAGCCGCTGTGAGGAGGGAAAACTGGCGGCCGTCTGCTTCATCTCGACTCCGCAGTGCTCATTTTGTCAGTGGTAAATATTACAGGCAAGACTAATCAGATTATTGCATGAGGTAACACTCATTTAGGTATTGCCCCGGGTCCCCTAGCTTATTGTGTGGCGGGGGATTGCTATGGAACGGGATTTACATGAGCTGGCGGAGGTAAACACGCATGGCGGCGCTCAAGCAGGGGAAGAAAATAGGAAAGGAAATTCAGTGAAAGCAAAATGCACAGAGGGACAGAGCTCAGTGCTGGGTGGAGTATATAAGTGTACGCATGGAAGTGACCAAGAGTGTGTAGTGTAAGGTGAGTTGCCGTCACCTGCCCTCACCTGTCGTCACTTGCCCTCTCCTGTTTGCCTGCCTGTGCTGCCTACCTGGGCCTACCTGGGCATCACTGGTCAGCAACAGGAGATCGGCCAGGCAGAGGGACACCCAGTCAACCGACCAGCCAGACAGTCAGCCAATCAACCAATCAGCCAGTCAACCAGCCAGCCAGCCAATCAATCACCAAGTCAGTCAGCCACCCAGTCAGTCATCCAGTCAACCAGTCAGCCATCCAGTCGGTCAGTTAGACAGACAGTTAGTTTACCAATCAGCCAGCCAATCAACTCACCAGGCAACCCACCAGTCAACCAGACAACCAGCCAGCTAGACAGCCAGTCTACCAGTCTCCTCCTCCAAAAGCACTGTTTTTTTCGATGTATCTTAGCTTCGCAACATCCTAAAGCGGTCTCGAGTAATCACTTAACACAAATGATGCTGAAGGTCCTGCCATTTGCCCGCGGGTAGTGACTTGGGGATGGGGCACACGTGGTCCGTCTGCTCACTCTGCAGGGGAGGTGACCACCAGCGGGTTTGCAGACGACGCACAAGGTGCAGACGACGCTATTTCGTGACGTCCCTGCAAAACCTCTATAGGTTAGGAGCATTGGAGACAGAGTGGGTGAGGAGTGAAAGAGATGTCAGGAAGGGCTGCATCCTGTCTCCAATTCTCTTTAGTCTGTATACTGAGGAGTTGGCAGCCAGAATGAGGAAACAGAATGCAGGAGTAAAAGTGGGAGAAGACAGGGTAAGTGTGCTTCTGTATGCAGATGACGTGGTAGTCATGAGTGAGTCAGCGGAGGAACTGCAGGAACTATTAGAGGTGGTGAATGAGTATGGGAGAGATTTTGGAGTGAAATTTAGTAGTGAGAAAAGTCAGATAATGATTGTGAATGGGACAGAAGATGAAAGAAATAGGACCTGGAGGCTAGGAGACACAGAGCTAGGGCAAACAGATGCATACAAGTACCTGGGTGTATGAATGAGTCCGAGCGGATGTGAAAGGACAAAGAATGAGAAGATTAGCCTAGTCAATCAATGGGTGGGCCGTCTGGGAAGTGCGGCAAGAATGAGAGCATGTAAGTATGATGTGCTGAGAGAGGTGTGGAAGAGTGTAGCAGTGCCGAGTGTGATGTATGGGATGGAGGTGATTACATGGAGTGAGTTGGAAATGGATAAATTGGAAGTAGGGCAAAATAGGATCGGTAGGTTAGCTTTGAATGCACCAAGGTATGCAGCGGTGGAAGCACTGAGGGGTGATATGGGATTGGATCGAAGGTTTACTTAATTGTTTACCGTTTACCGTTGATGAGGTTTCAGGCCCCGGTCCGCCGCCGTGGCAGCGCTCCACAGGGCCGCTAACATTATAACAGTAATATTAGCACCTAAAGTTGTCCTCAATCCTCATATTTGTTAAGTCGTAGGATTTAGTGAATAAGTAAGTCTTCAGCGCTTTCTTGAAGGTTGCCAGACTGCCACTGTTCTTAACGTCCCCGGGTAACTCATTATAGAGCCGTGGGGCACTCTTCTCAAATGCTCTGAAACTCAGTTCCAGGTTGGCCCTGGGCTCATAGAGTCTATACCGTTCTGTACTGTGTCTCACTGACATGGTGGTGTCCAAATGAAAATCCTGTAGAATATTTCTCAAATATCCAGGTTTACCAAGTCGCGTTGCTTGATAAGTCAAGACACATATTTTGTAGACTATTCGTGCCTTGATGGGTATTCAATACAAGTCTATAAGTGCAGGTGTTATTCTCTCACTGGGGGGCAGACCCTTTATTAGCCTTGCAGCTCTGTTCATAACAAGTTGTAGTTTCTTCAGCAGATATTTAGGAAGGCCATAATAAAGTGAGTTACAATAATCCAGCTTACTAGTTACATGATTATATATAAGCATCTTCATAGTCTTATCATCCAGGTATTTCTTGACAAATGCAATATTTCTCAGATGGTAGGATTAAGAACTGCATAAGAATGGTTGGTGACAGTGGTATGCGAGTCAGGTGGGTGAGCAGAGAGGAAGGGAGGCGTTTCTTTGAATGTAAGGTGACTGACAGGAACAGTGAGGGTCCAGAATGGGATGTGAGAAAGTGGAAGAGAGAGATAGACAGTGCAGTGAAAGGTGACGGTCTGAGGAGGTGGAAGCATGCGATGGAGCGAAAGAGTACTTTAGAGTGGTACAGGGAAAAGGATGCCCCGCAGTGTGTCAGCTGGTATGATGGAAGCCTGGGTGGTGATCTTCTCTTCCAAGCTCGAGCGCAGTATATGAATGTGAATGCAAGAAATTACAGGTGGTCTGAGTCCCGCAGCAAAGTGTGTCAGATGTGTGACAGGGGTGTAGATGAAACTGTCGTACATGTGATACTGGTGTGCAGGAGGTACCGGAGAGAAAGGACGGAGATGATGAGGGTGGCACTGATGGGCTGGAAAGTGAATGGGAGGACTGCAAGAACGGAGAGGGAATGAATGCTGCTGCTGCTGGGACTGAGTGATGAAGCAAATGATAGAATTATAGCAGCCATGAAGATTTTTCTGAAAAAGATGTGGTGTGTAAGAAATAGGGAATTGGAAGATTTGTAATGGATACTGCTTGTTTTGTTTTATTTTTACAGGGTGTGCCGATATGAAGGCCTGACTCCCAACGGGTCACCTGTACAGCTAATGGTTAATTAATGATGAGAGCAAGAACCAACACGCTAAGTTTAAACTGGAGAAATGGCTACCAAGGAGAGAGTGAGCGATGTCCATATGATGACTCACAAGGAAGCATTAGAACATTTTCTTTAAGAATGTACAGGTTATGAAGATATAAGAAGCAAATTTAACTTACAGGTAACTCCTCACAACACAGACAAAATAATAGCAGAAACACTACTCTTTGGTGAACAATGAATCAAAAATATACAAGAAAGAAAAGAATATATTAAAACTATCTGGAAAATAAGACACAGAAAAACACAGGAACTGCAGCCCAACTAAAGAAACAGCCTAGTGGGAGCCATGCCGAGGCTTATCCCACGCCTACTACTGAACTGAACTGAACTGTACAGCAAGAGCAAGAGCCACATTTTGACGATAACAAACCTAATACTTCCTTATTTAAACCCTCGGAGACACTTATATAAGTAGAATATATGCAGGCGTGGGAGGCGGAGGCGCTGGCGTGGGGGCGGCGATCCCTTGAAATAAGGTAACATGTCTTCCATTCTTCCTGTGTCCTGTTCGAGCTCGTTATTGGATGAGTGACATGTTGTAGTAAGAGGCTGTGGCCCCACAGCCTAACTAGCCCCATAAAACCACCCAAGAAGAAGTGACATGTTGTGAGACAAAGTGAGATAGCTCTAAAGTGAGGGGGAGAGGCAGTCACCTCAGCCCCGGTGTGAGGGCCGCACAGGCTGCCCCGTCCCCCTGAGGAAGGCGCAGGTGGGGCGGGCATACTGGATCTGGCTACATGATGCGCAGGGCAGCCGTACAGGTACATAACACGCATATTTGTGTTAGCTGTTGGGGGGACGGGGGAGCCGGGTGTGCAGGGGAGGGGAGTGAATCAAGTGTAATCGTTAGTGTTGGTGTGTTGTGGTGACCAGAGAGTGTGTATTTGTTTTCTGAATGAGTCTGTTGTACCGCAGTCTAAAATCTGTTGAGGGAGGCTGTTCCAGTCATGTATGGTGCGTGGAAAGTATGAGTGCTTGTATGCGTCAGTGTTAGTGTGATATGTTTGGTATTTATGAGTGTGTGTGTTACGAGTACGTTGACTGTTTGTGTTGTGTAGGTATGTTTGTGGGTCAATGTCAATGTGAGTGTTTGTGATCTTGTACATAAATGTAAGTCTGTGTGCTTGTCTGCGTATGTGAAGAGGGTCCATGTTTATCTGTTGTTTGATCCGTGTTGTGATTCCAGGCGTTCGAGTGTAATTGTACACTCCATCCCCCCAGCCTTCTCTCTCTTGTATTAAATGTCACCCTTGAGTAATAACATAGCAATCCGAGATAATTCTCTCACTTTCCAAAAAATCCGACCACCTGTTTTTAACTAGCCTCTCACATATCTTCGCTACCACACTAGTGAGTGATACCGCTCTGTAATTTAATGGGTCCTCTCTCTTTCCTCCTTTATAAATTGGTGCTATGTTTGCTCTCTTCCAATCTTGTGGTACCCTTCCTTCACTCAGAGAGGCGCTCATTATGGAGTGCAGTTTCTCTGCAAGTTTCTCACTACATTCTTTCAGGATCCACCGTGATACTTCATCCAGCCCTGTCGCCTTTCTTACATCCAGCTTGTTCAAGCTTTCCTTGACCTCCTGCACCGTTAACTGTATCTCCTGCATAATCCTTCCTCTTTCTTGGCCCGGTGGTTGTACGAATTCGTCTTCCTTTGTGAAAACTCTATGAAAACTATTGTTCATCACTTCTGCCATCTCTGCTTGGTCTTCATATGTAGTTCCATCCATTTTCAGTTTATCGATTGTTTCTCTATTCTTTAATTTGCCGTTCAAATGTCTATAAAATAATTTAGGTTGGTCTCTGCATTTGTCGATTATATCTTTTTCATATTTCCGTTTTTCTTCTCTTCTAATCTTTGTATACTCATTCCTTGCTTGTTTGAAATTGTTCCACGAGTTGATTCTTCTTCGTCTCCTCCATCCCTTCCAGGCTTCCTCCTTACTTTTTCTAGCTGCCTCGCATCTTTTGTTAAACCATTCCTTTTTACAAACATCCCTTTTGGTTACCTTAGGGACATATCCATTCACGGCTTCTTTGTACAGCTTTAAAAACTCCTCTCACTTGTCTTGTGTACTTTTGGCTTTGTACAGCCCACTCCAATTTGCATTTTCAAAAAAAGTTCTCATATTAACAAAGTCTGCCTTAGAGTAGTTACTTCTCCCTATTTTGTGATCCTCTTTTCGGTCAATCGTTCTCTTTTCTTTAACTTCAAATTCCACAATCGCATGGTCACTCTTTGCTACTGGGCAATCTATTTTAATATTTTCTATTACTTCTGGTTCCATGCTAAAAAACAGGTCTAGTCCTGATGCCTCTCCTTCTTTCCCGAATCTAGTATGTTCCTTAATCCATTGCGTCAGCACATGTTCCATTGCCATTTTTTTTTTAAATTTACAATAAAGGAGGCAGCTCAAGGGCACACAAAAAAAGAAAACAATAATAAAAAAAGCCCGCTACTCACTGCTCCCAAAAAAGAATCAAAAGAGGTGGCCGAAAGCAATGTCAAATTCGGGAGGAGAGGTGTCCTGATATCCTCCTCTTGAAAGAGTTCAAGTCGTAGGGAGGAGGAAATATAGATGAAGGAAGATTGTTCCAGAGTTTACCAGCGTGAGGGATGAAAGACTGAAGATGCTGGTTAACTCTTGCATCAGGGGTTTTTACAGTATAGGGATGAGCATGAGTAGAAAGTCGTGTGCAGCGGGGCCGCGGGAGGGGGGGGAGGCATGCAGTTAGCAAGTTCAGAAGAGCAGTCAGCGTGGAAATATCGATAGAAGATAGAAAGAGAGGCAACACTGCGGCGGACTTTAAGAGGTAGAAGACTATTAGTAGGAGGAGGAGAGATGATGAGACGAAGAGCCTTAGCCTCAACTCTGTCCAGAAGAGCTGTGTGAGTGGAGCCCCCCTACACGTGAGATGCATACTCCATACGAGGGCGGACAAGGCCCCTGTATATGGATAGCAACTGCGAGGGGAGAAGAACTGGCGGAGACGATACAGAACGGCCAACCTCGAGGAAGCTGATTTAGCGATAGAGACATCAAGTTTCCAGTTAAGATTTTGAGTTAAGGATAGACCGAGGATGTTTAGTGTTGAAGAAGGTGACAGCTGAGTGTTGTCGAAGAATAGGGGATAGGTGTTTGGAAGATTGTGTCGAGTTGATAGGTGGAGAAATTGAGTTTTTGAGGCATTGAAGGACACAAGGTTCCTTCTGCCCCAATCGGAAATGATAGCAAGGTCTGAGGTTAAGCGTTCTGCAGCCTCCAGTCTGGAGTCGTGTACTTCCTGTTGTGATGGTCTTCTATTGAAAGAAGTTGAATAACGCAGAGTGGATTCGTCGGCGCACGAATGGACAGGACAGTTTGTTATGGAAAGGAGATCATTGATGAATAACAGGAAGAGAGTGGGTGATAGGACAGAGCCCTGTGGAAACACCACTGTTGATAGGTTTAGGGGAAGAGCAGTGACCGTCTACCACCGCAGAGATAGAACGGCCGGAAAGGAAACTGGAGATAAAGGAACAGAGAGAGGGATAGAATCCGAAAGAGGGCAGTTTATAAAGCAATGACTGGTGCCAGACTCTATCGAAGGCTTTCGATATGTCTAGCCCAACAGAGAAAGTTTCACCGAAACTGCTAAGAGAGGATGACCAAGAGTCAGTTAAGAGAGCAAGAAGATCGCCAGTAGAACGCCCCCTGCGGAATCCATACTTGCGATCAGATAGAAGGTTAGAAGTGGAAAGGTGCTTTTGAATCTTCCGGCTAAGGATTGATTCAAAAGCTTTAGATAGACAGGAAAGTAAAGCTACAGGGCGGTAGTTTGAGGGAATGGAACTGTCACCCTTCTTAGGCACAGGCTGTACAAAGGCATACTTCCAGCAGGAAGGAAAGATATGTTGATAGGCAGAGACGAAAGAGTTTGACCAGGCAGGGTGTCAGCACAGAAGCACAGTTTTTAAGGACAATAGGAGGCACTCCATCAGGTCCATAAGCCTTCTGAGAGTTGAGGCCAGAGAGGGCATAGAAAACATCATTTGGAAGAATCTTAATAACAGGCATAAAGGAGTCAGAGGGGGGATGAGTAGGAGGAATATGCCCAGAATCGTCCAAGGTGAAGCTCTTACAGAAAGTTTGAGCGAAGAGTTCAGCCTTAGAGACAGATGAGGCGGCAGTGCTGGCGTCAGGGTTAAGGAGAGGAGGGAAAGAGGAAGAAGTGAAATTGGAGGAGATATTTTTGGCTAGATGCCAGAAGTCACGGGAAGAATTAGAAGAAGCAAGGTGTTGACATTTTCTATTGATAAAAGAAGTTTTAGTTAGTCGGAGAACAGATTTGGCACGATTCCGGGCTGAAATGTAAAAGTCATAGTTAGCGGGAGTTCGAAGGCTCTGGAACCTTTTGTGAGCTGCCTCTCTATCTTTAATATCATGAGAACAAGCATGATTAAACCAAGGCTTTTTAGCATGAGGAGTAGAGGAAGAACGTGGAATGTATGCCTCCATTCCAGAGACAATCACCTCTGAGATGCGCTGGGCACACACAGAGGGGTCTCTCTCCTGGAAGCAGTAATCATTCCACGGGAAATCGGAAAAAGTACATCCTCAGGTCGTCCCACTGAGCTGAAGCAAAATGCCAGAAGCATCGCAGGAGTCTTCCTCCCTACGACTCTTCGGTTCCCCGTGTATGCCAATCCTCCCATTCTATCTCTTTGCAATTAAAATCACCCATTAAAATTATTCTCTCACCCCTTCTCAACATTCCATCCAGGCAACTCACTGTGTCCTGTATCATTTGTTCATATTCTCGGGCCTTCCATGCATTGGTTCTTGGTGGCACATACCCTACTACATACTGCCTCCTTCTTCCTTCAGCACCCACAATTTTCACTTTCAGTACCTCTGCCAAGCCTTCACCCTCAATCACCTCTTCCACCCTAATGCCTTTCCTTACCATCAGCATCACACCTCCTCCCTGTTTTCTCTTTCTGTCTCTCCTCCATATATTGTATGCACTTTCTCCAATCCCCACCACCTCAACTGAGTCATACAACTTAGTTTCTGTCAGCCCCACAATATCAGGTTCTGTCTCTCAAATAGTCGTTAAACTCTATCCATGATGACCCTATTCCATTGATATTCGTATAAGACACTTTCCATCCTTCCTCCTTTCCTGTGTGTGTGTGTGTGTGTGTGTGTGTGTGTGTGTGTGTGTGTGTGTGTGTGTGTGCGTGGTTCTAGTGGAAGTTGTCAGGGTTTCCATGGGTGGTTTCGTGAGCCTGGCGATAGTTGTGCAGTTAAGGCTTGTGCGCTGTGAATGAGTAAAACACTCCTGGCAACCTGACGTAGCTCCTTTCTGGCCTTAACAACTGGCCCTAACAAGAACCCAGAGTGCTTAGTAATGCCAGTGTGTCTTGCTTCCTTGCTTCATCACGTCTTGTGGGCGAAGGAGCAAAGCCGTATAGATGTGACTGTAGAGTTGATAAGAAAGTTTAGGTCATCACTGGTGTTAGAGTTACAGTTTAGAGGAGTGTTCCAGGCCTCAAGAATAACCTTTGCTGTGTATATATTTGTTCCATCAAGTGTGGGGTGCCAACTCTGCTGCCACATTCCTCAGAGAGACTGACAAGTAAATACCAAATCTGAGTGCCCCTGTGACAGTGTGGATGTTTTTTTGCCCCCAGAATATACCTTGGCTTTGTTATATCAAAGAGACTGACAAGTAAATACCAAATCTGAGTGCCCCTGTGACAGTCTGGATGAGTTTTCTGGGCCCATGCAGGGTAATGAGGTTCCCTTGGTATTTGTTGCAAGTGCTGGTCTGATGCATGCTGGAGTGTACTGCATCTGCCACTCACCAAAGATGAGGGCTTTGCACTCCTTTACAAGCAAACAGCCCTGGCTACATGAATCACTATAAGTTTAATCCATTGCAGGCAGCACTCACTCCCTGAAGAAGGTGCCGGAGAGGGGGGTCGGCTGCCGAGATGGTCAGGCTCACCGGCAGGGTTGTGGACGCCATGTCTGAGAAGCAGCCGCAGCCCGGGGTGAGGTGAACTGAGGGTCGTGAGTTTGGCCTTTGTAATTTCTATATCATTCTGTTTCCCTTCTCAGTTTATCTTTCTTCCAACATGATGAGTGAAGACCCTTCCTTCCTGCCTCAATTACACGTCCTTCCTCACGGCTCAGACATGCTACAACTAGACTACTACAGGCACCGATATTTACTTATCCCTCGGCCTGGCTTCCTCGCGTACATTTCCTCCTTCACGGTGAAAGAGAGGGAGAGGAAGAAAGTATAAATGGTGTATAAGGAAAGGGAGGAAGGCTGTATATATGGTGAAACAGGAGGAGAGTGGAGTTATGAGTGTTTATCTATTTATATATTATCTATTTCAGGTTAGACGTGGAGAAGGTTCAGTCCACCGTCCGCCAGGCTGTGCGTGACTGGTCTCCATCAGGCACATTGGAGCGGCCCCGTCACTAGCAAGAGTGACCTCCTCTTCCCCAGGACACTGTGGAGGTGAGTACACTACACTCTATATACATGCAAGAAACTCAAGTCAAATGTGCCAGGTGTTATTTTGTCATGCTGCACCACATTCTAGAGCCACACAAGAAACTCAAGTACAATAGAGGCGGTATTCTAGCCCTCTCTGTATCATGCCTGAGTGTTATGCCACATTCACATTGCATTCTAGTGTATGGCTGGCATCTTAGTGCAGGGCATAGTAATAGCCCAGGGTGACAGAAGGCCTCATTGTCGCCAGGTTTGCCATGTGTTGGCTTCCTTGCCAGTGTTGTGTTCCAGTGTAGTAACCCTGGACAAGAGTCACTGAATAGTCCAGCATACTTAGTGACTCATTAGGGTTCAAGCACCTCCGCAATAGGTCTGGAGCGCTAAGTTCCTTGTAGACCCCTCGGATTAGTGTCAACTTTTCCAGAGGGATTTTTGCCAAGTACAGGTTCCTTGATTTGTGACTGTCAGGCGTCTGTGTCATTGCAGGCTCAGCTCTGTTGAGAAAGTACCACGAATATGCACCTTGGGACACATCTGATGTCTGTCTGTTGAACACAGATGACACTATATATATATATATATATATATATATATATATATATATATATATATATATATATATATATATATATATATATATATATATATATATATATATATATATATATATATATATATATATATATATATATATATATATATATATATATATATATATATATATATATATATATATATATATATATATATATATATATATATATATATATATATATATATATATATATATATATATATATATATATATATATATATATATATATATATATATATATATATATATATATATATATATATATATATATATATATATATATATATATATCCTTTTTCATAGCCTGGCAGGTGGTGCCACAGTCGCCAGGAATTGCCTTCCCGTGGCATTATGACAGACAGTCAGTCCCATCATCTGTCAGCACTGCCTAGGACACTGCATATGTGACTGACACACTCTTCTTTGGTGAAACCACAGCGCCCTCCTTCTCCGTGGCACCAGACTTTCCATGACGATTATCATGGCAGAAATACTCTTATGATGGTCCTGGTGTAAGCTCCTGTCACGAAGCACACAAGACCCGTGGCCTCGTGGCATCCAAGCTGACCTCAATGGCCACGTCTCCATTATTCTTAGAGATTCACTTCAATATCTACTGGTGCAGAAAGGTGCAGTGCTGCGTGCCTGCGCTGAAGTTTTGGCCCAGGAATCCTGCACCTTGCTGCACGCCCCACACAGCTAAGCTACACTTGCACCAAATAGAACTCTGTGAACTTGTCCTTTGTAACCGGAGGAGTCTGGGTGGTGTCACGCTAAAGCTTGCGTCCAGCTTGAGGACTGCAGGTATGACACAAGCGTTGCCTCTACGCCTCATACAGGATACCTCGGCCCTGCAACTAATGCCTGGAGTTGATGTTCTGAGATTATGTGCCTCCTAAATATTTTTGGGGGTTTAGGCACAGCGTCTTTCAGTGTCTTCAGGCGCTTTTGATGTGTGTGAAGACAAGGTGTCATGTTAGGTGCGCTGTGTAAGCTGTGCACGGCTGTGTGCTCGTTCTGTAGCTGTGCATGGAGCTACACATATCTAATGGCTGGGGCTCTTGCGCGTGTGTGTGTATAATAATAATAATAATAATAATAATAATCGGTTTATTAAGAGATAGCAGCTGTTAAGCTGAAAATATACACGTTACATATATAATATTGAAGTACAATAAAAAGGGGAAAAGTACAGTATGAAAGAGGTATCGGGGTCTGTGGTAAACACTGGGAAAGTTGTGATGAAAATGTTTAGGGCTGGGGGGAGGAGGTGCGGTGTTGGAATGCAGTGTGTTTGTGCGGCAGTCTTCTGGGTGGTGTGTCAGGTGTTAAGCTCCAGGTCAACCCCCGGTCAGAAAGGGTCAGGTCGCGGCTGATGGGGGGCAGGGTGCAGGTAGAGGCGGTTTCGACCGTCACTCAGCTTATGGGCTTAGCGTTGATCTTCTAATCTGCATCCAGCCGGCGAGACAAGAAGGGAAGAGGATGACAAGCGAGAGAGCAGGCGTGGGAACGTCTGTCGTCACGCACCGGGTCTGCACAGCCTTTTATGTTGAGGGGAGTGCTGGTTGCCTCACCCTTGCCTCCACCTGAGTGACGGGCCTCAACACTGCACTGCACCGACTTAACCCAGCCGGATGATGGTCGGGCTGGTGTACCTGGGAGGACCTGGGGAGTTGGCCGGATGGTAAGGCCGCGGCGCCGTCACACTGGCCATTTCCTCTTCAGTGTCTTAACGGCACCACAAACGCACTGCTCTCACTGTCTGTCACCGCGATAGAGCTTGATGGCACAAAAGTTTCTTACGGAGTTGGGATTTTAATGAAATGGGAGAGGGGGAAGTAGGGGAAGGGGAAGGGGGAAGGCCAACAGGCTGGGCCCTGGCTTCTCCTTTCGGCGCGCTGCGCCCCACGTCTGACCTCGGTCAGTGTGTGTGTATTTACCTAGTTGTAATTTTACAGGGCCTGGGCTTACGCTCGTGTGGTCCCGTCTCCGTATCTATAATTATCCAACTTTTCCTTGAAGCTCTGCACACTCTTCGCCGATACTATTTCTTCACTTAGTCTGTTCCAAACCTCTATTTTTCTTTGTGGGAAGCTATATTTCTTTATGTCTCTTGAGCATCTTCCCTTCCTCAACTTTTTACTATGTTCCTGCTGGAAGGTTCCTCTCTTAGTAGCAATTCTCGTTATCCACTTCTTCCATTTTACTCAATAGCCTATATATTTGTATTAGGTATCCTCTTTCTCTTCTATGTTCTAGTGAAGGTAATTCCATTTCCTTTAGTCTCTCTTCATATGTCAGTCCCTCCTGTTCTGGTACCATTGTTGTTGCCATCCTCTGTATTCTTTCTAGTTTTTTTGTGTTTCTTCATATGTGGAGACCACACTGTTTCCGCGTATTCTAGTTTAGGTCTGATCATAGTAGTAATTATTTTTTTCATCAATTCTTTGTCCATGTAGTGGAATGCTATACCTATATTTCTCACCATGTTATATGTATCACCGAAGATCCGATTTATATGACTTTCTGGTTGCATATAATCTTGCATTATTACTCCCAGGTCTCTCTCTTCATTTACTTTCTTTAATGTTTCACCATCTCCCATTTTATATGTCCATTTTGGTCTTTCTACACTTTTTCCCATTTCCATAATATGACATTTCTTCACGTTGAATTTCATATCCCATTTCTGACTCCATTTCCAAATCTTGTTTAGGTCTTCTTGCAGCTCCTTGCAGTCTTCACTGTTTCTTATATGTCTTTGCAGTTTAGCATCATCTGCAAACAGGCTCATGTAGCTGTTTACTCCCTCTGGCATATCATTAATATAGACTAGGAAGAGTACTGGTGCTAAAACCGACCCCTGGGGCACTCCACTTTCCACCGTTCTCCATTCCGATCTAGTGTCCTTAACCATGGTTCTCATCTCTCTTCCTCTTAAGTAGCTTTCCATCCAGCTCTTCATTTTCCCTCTCAATCCTCCTTTATTTTCTAGTTTCCACAGCAGTCTTGAATGTGGAACTTTGTCAAATGCCTTCTTTTCTGAACTTGCTAACTGCATGCCTCCCCCCCTCCCGCGGCTCCGCTGCACTCGACTTTTTACTCATGCTCATCCCTATACTGTCCAAACCCCTTATGCAAGAGTTAACCAGCATCTTCACTCTTTCATCCCTCACGCTGGTAAACTCTGGAACAATCTTCCTTCATCTGTATTTCCTCCTGCCTACGACTTGAACTCTTTCAAGAGGAGGGTATCAGGACATCTCTCCTCCCGTATTTGATCTTGTTTTCAACCACCTCTTTTGTTTATTTTTTAGGAGCAGCGAGTAGCGGGCTTTTTTTTATTATTGTTTTATTTTTTTGTGTGCCCTTGAGTTGCCTCCTTTGTTGTAAAAAAAAAACACAAAGACAAGACTGAGTCCCTCAAAACACACTGATTGGCACACACACACACAAGACTGAGTCCATTAAAAACACACTGACTGGCACACAAAACGCGCGGGGTACGAAGAGGAGGAGGCTGCAGGCCCCGGCCCAGTCGAGGAGCAGGCCGGCGACACCTTCGCGGAAGAGGCCTCCTCCACTGCCCCCTCGTCCCGAGACGTTCCGTTACTTAGACGCCCGTGAACAATGCGCCCGTAAACGATGCGAAACACGTAAACAATGCGCCCGTAAACGATGCGAAACACGTAAACAATGCGCCCGTAAACGATGCGAAACACGTAAACAATGCGCCCGTAAACGATGCGAAACACGTAAACAATGCGCCCGTAAACGATGCGAAACTCGTAAACAATGCGACCGTAAACGATGCGAAACACGTAAACAATGCGCCCGTAAACGATGCGAAAAACGTAAACAATACGTCCGTAAACGATGCGAAAAACGTAAACAATGCGCCCGTAAACGATGCGAAATACGTAAACAATGCGTCCGTAAACGATGCGAAAAACGTAAACAATGCGCCCGTAAACGATGCGAAAAACGTAAACAATACGCCCTTAAACGATGCGAAAAACGTAAACAATGCGACCGTAAACGATGCGAAAAACGTAAACAATACGCCCTTAAACGATGCGAAAAACGTAAACAATACGCCCGTAAACGATGCGAAAAACGTAAACAATACGCCCTTAAACGATGCGAAAAACGTAAACAATGCGACCGTAAACGATGCGAAAAACGTAAACAATGCGTCCGTAAACGATGCGAAACACGTAAACAATGCGGATTTATGCTATTCGTTGTTGTTATTGTTATTATTATATGTGTTCCGTGTGGTTTACAGTGGTATATGCACGGCACCTATGTAATATATAGATGGATTACCATTAATTAACCTAGGCTTATGTTGCTCTATTTGTATGTTGTGTTTGCCTTATTAAACACGATTCCAGTGGTTAGGTTCATCATATTAAGGAACTTGTTTTTCCCACAGCATATCTCCATATTATGGTTAGCAGTAAGCAACAATGGTGGAACAGTTGTTATGTACCGGCAGTCAGCCAATCGCAGCATATACACAACAAAAAGGATGTATAGAAATACGCTTTAAACCAAATCAGCTTTTATTTGTTATAGGCGTCCATGACAAACTGTCTAAGGGGAAGGCTGCATACAGACTCGTAACCTGAAAAAAAGTCATCGTGCTTCAAATAAAATTGATGAATGTATAACAGTATACAGGTAGCAGTAGACGCATGCACACGTACGCACACCCATACATACTCGAAGAAACTTTTTTTTTTACAGAAAAGGAGACAGTTCAAGGCGTGAAAAAAAAGCAATAATGAAAAAAAAAAAAACGCTATTTACTGCTCCTGAATAGAGTACAGAGGAGTGTCCAAAAAGAGAAGTCAATTTCGGGAGGAGAGGTGTCCAGATACCCTCCTCTTGAAAGAGTTCAAGTCGTAGGCAGGAGGAAATACAGTTAAAGGAAGATTGTTCCAGAGTTTACCAGCGTGAGGGATGAAAGAGTGAAGATGCTGGTTAACTTTTGCATAAGGGGTTTGGACAGTATAGGGATCAGTTTGATTAGAAAGCCGTGTGAGGCGAGGCCGCGGGAGGGGGGGAGGCATACATTTAGCAAGTTCAGAAGAGCAGTCAGCGTGAAAATATCGATAGAAGATAGAAAGAGAGGCAGGCAACATCGCGACGGAAATTAAGAGGTAGAAGATTATCAGTCAGAAGAGGAGAGCTGATGAGACGAAGGCCTTAGACTCCACTCTGTCCAGAAGAGCTGTGTGAGTGGAGTCCCCCTCACGTGAGATGCATACTCCATACAAGGGCTGACAATGCCCCTGTATATGGATAGCAACTGTGCGGGGGAGAAGAACTGGCGGAGACGATACAGAACGCCCAACCTCGAGGAGGCTGATTTAGTGAGAGAGACATCAAGTTTCCAGTCCAGATTTTGAGTTAAGGATAGACCGAGGATATCTAGCGTTGAAGATGGTGACAGCTGAGTGTTGTCGAAGAATAGGGGATAGGTGTTTGGAAGATTGTGTCGACTTGATAGGTGAAAAAAAACACCGGAAATGATAGCAATCATCATGTCCATCACCCTTAAGCGTTCTGCAGCCTCCAGTCTGGAGTCATGTACTTCCTGTTGGAATGGTCTTCTATTGAAAGAAGTTGAATAATGCAGATTGGAATCGTCGGCGTATGAGTGGACAGGAGTTTGTTAAGGTTGAAGAACAACAGGAAGAGAGTGGGTGATAGGACAGAGCCCTGCGGGACACCACTGTTGATAAGTTTAGGGGAAGAACAGTGAACGTCTACCACATCAGAGATAGAACGGCCGGAAATGAAACTGGAGATAAAGGAACAAAGAGAGGAATAGAATCCGAAAGAGGGCAGTTTAAAAAGCAAAGACTTGTGCCAGACTCTATCGAAGGCTTTCGATATGTCTAGCTCAACAGAGAAAATTTCACCGTAACGGCAAAGAGAGGATTTTTTTTTTTTTTTCACAACACAGGAGGCAGCTCAAGGGCACACAAAAAAAGAAAACAATAATAAAAAAAAGCCCGCTACTCGCTGCTCCTAAAAAAGAAACAAAAGAGGTGGTCGATAACAAGATCAAATACGGGAGGAGAGATGTCCTGATACCCTCCTCTTGAAAGAGTTCAAGTCGTAGGCAGGAGGAAATACAGATGAAGAAAGATTGTTCCAGAGTTTACCAGCGTGAGGGATGAAAGAGTGAAGATGCTGGTTAACTCTTGCATAAGGGGTTTGGACAGTACAGGGATGAGCATGAGTAGAAAGTCGTGTGCAGCGGGGCCGCGGGAGGGGGGAGGCATGCAGTTAGCAAGTTCAGAAGAGCAGTCAGCGTGGAAATATCGATAGAAGATAGAAAGAGATGCAACATCGCGGCGGAATTTAAGAGGAAGAAGACTATCAGTATGAGGAGGAGAGCTGATGAGACGAAGAGCCTTAGCCTCCACTCTGTCCAGAAGAGCTGTGAGTGGGGCCCCCTCACACATGAGATGCATACTCCATACGAGGGCGGACAAGGCCCCTGTATATGGATAGCAACTGTGCGGGGGAGAAGAACTGGCGGAGACGGTACAGAACGCCCAGCCTCGAGGAAGCTGATTTAGTAAGAGATGAGATATGAAGTTTCCAGTTGAGATTTTGAGTTAAGGATAGACCGAGGATGTTTAGTGTTGAGGAAGGTGATAGCTGAGTGTTGTCAAAGAATAGTGGATAGTTGTTTGGAAGATTGTGTCGAGTAGATAGGTGGAGAAACTGTGTTTTTGAGGCGTTGAAGGACACCAGGTTCCTCTTCCCCAGTCGGAAATAATAGTAAGGTCTGAGGCTAAGCGTTCTGCAGCCTCCAGCCTTGAGTCGTTAAGTTCCTGTAGGGTGGGTCTTCTATTAAAAGAAGTTGAGTAATGCAGAGTGGAATCATCGGCGTAGGAATGGATAGGACAGTTCGTTTTGGAAAGAAGATCATCAATGAACAACAGAAAGAGAGTGGGAGATAGGACAGAACCCTGTTAATAGGTTTAGGGGAAGAACAGTGACCGTCTACCACAGCAGAAATAGAACGGTCAGAAAGGAAACTGGAGACAAAGGTACAGCGAGAAGGATAGAAACCGTAGGAGGGTAGTTTGGAAAGAAAAGATTTGTGCCAGACCCTATCAAAAGCTTTTGATATGTCCAGCGCAATACCAAAGGTTTCACCGAAACGGCTAAGAGAGGATGACCAAGAGTCAGTTAAGAAGGCTAGGAGATCACCAGTAGATCGCCCCTTGCGGAACCCATACTGGCGATCAGACAGAAGGTCAGAAGTGGAAAGGTGCTTTTGAATCTTCCGGTTAAGGATTGATTCAAAAGCTTTAGATAGACAAGAAAGAAAAGCTATAGGACGGTAGTTTGAGGGATTGGAACGGTCACCCATCTTAGGCACAGGCTGTATGAAGGCATACTTCCAGCAAGAAGGAAAGGTAGATGTTGACAGGCAGAGGCGAAAGAGTTTGACCAGGAAGGGTGACAGCACGGAGGCACAGTTTTTAAGGATAATAGGAGGCACTCCATCAGGTCCATAAGCCTTCTGAGGATTGAGGCCAGAGAGGGCATAGAAAACATCATTTGAAGAATCTTTATAACAGGCATAAAGGAGTCAGAGGGGGGATGAGTAGGAAGAATATGCCCAAAATCGTCCAGAGTGGAGTTTTTAGAAAAAGTTTGAGAGAAGAGTTCAGCCTTAGAGATAGATGAGACGGCAGTGTTGCCGTCAGGACTGAGAAGAGGAGGGAAAGATGAAGAAGTGAAGTTGTAGATGTTTTTGGCTAGATGCCAGAAGTCACGGGAAGAGTTAGAGAAAGCAAGGTTTTGGCATTTTCTATTAATGAAAAAGTTTTTGGTTAGTCGGAGAATAGATTTGGCACGATTCCGGGCAGAAATGTAAAGTTCATAATTAGCATTAGTTTGAAGGCTCTGGTACCTTTTGTGAGCTGCCTCTCTATCATTGACAGCACGAGAACAAGCATGATTAAACCAAGGCTTTTTAGCGTGAGGAGTAGAGAAAGAACGAGGAATGTATGCCTCCATTCCAGAGACAATCACCTCTGTGATGCACACAGATGGGTCTCTATCCTGGAATCGTCGTCCCACCGAGCTGAAGCAAAATGCCAGAAGCATCGCCTCTTCGGTGGGTCCAGAGGGTGTACAGGAGCGATAGGACATGATGCAGAAATAAGATTGTGATCGGAGGAGCCCAACGGAGAGAACAGTTTGACAGAATGAGCAGAAGGGTTTGAGGTAAGGAAGAGGTCTAGAATGTTGGGCCGGTCTCCAAGACGGTCGGGAATACGTGTAGGGTGCTGGACCAACTGCTCTAGGTCGTTGAGGATAGCAAAGTTGTAGGCTTGTTCACCAGGATGGTCAGTGAAAGAAGATGAAAGCCAAAGCTGGTGGTGAACATTGAAATCTCCTAAGATGGAGATTTCAGCGAAGGGAGAGTGGGTCAAGATGTGCTCCACTTTAGAGTTCAAATAGTCAAAGAATTTTACATAGTTAGTAGAGTTAGGTGAGAGATAAACAGCACAGGTGTATTTAGTAATAGATTGACAATGAAGTCTTAGCCAGATGGTAGAAAATTCAGAAGAGTCAAGGTTGTGGGCACGAGAGCAAGTGATGTCGTTGTGCACGTAGGCGCAACATCCAGCTTTGGATTGAAATTTAGGATAGAGATAGTAGGAGGGGACAGAGTAGAGATTGCTGTCAGTAGCCTCAGAAACCTGTGTTTCGGTAAGGAAGAGAAGGTGAGGTTTAGAAGAGGAGAGATGATGTTCCACAGAATGAAAATTAGAACGAAGACCGGGAATGTTGCAGAAACTGAGAAGAAAGAGGTTCGAGGAGTTATCAAGACACCTCTCGGGTCGGCAGCCAGAAAGGGAGTCCTCCCTGGGGGAATTTGTGGTCCCCCCCCAAGTGGGGACTCCGAGGCTTGATATAGGTGCGCCATTTTGAAATTTGAATTTTGGGAAAAGGTGTATATGTTGTGTGAATGAAGTGTGGTGTGGATAGAGAGAGGATCTATCTTTAGAGAGCATGCTGAATTACTCTCCGGTGTTGGTGAGACAATAGGGAAACGGTTAGTGAGGACATGGGAAGAGTCTCTGGAGGGCTTCAGCTCCCTTCTCACCTCCCATATATACCTCACCGGGAGTGGCTTGCGCCCGTTCGGTTGGTGTCTTCCTACCTACTCTATAACATTCTCTCTCTTCAGGCCCTTAGAAGGTAAGAGATGGTTCTATAACATTTCTCTCTCTCTTTTTCATACATTGTCAGATAAATACATGGGTCTGGCTTACGGTGTTGTCAGGTTTGCATGAAATCAATAAAACTTGGGATTTTATAAGTTCAAATTTTAAAGGAGAAATATATGTGATTAGATTTTTTTAAACGTCATGTTTTTTCCATGCTATGTAAAAACATTCAAATGATAAATGAAAACATATTGAAAAGGAAATCACATAAGCTTGTTAGGATGATAGAAAAGTATCGATGTGCGGGTAAGAAGGAACTTGCTGAGGACAAATAGCAAAGAACCAGCGTCATTTTTTGTAAAATATTTTTTTGTCCGATCATCTTGAAATCTTCTTATGATAATTAAGTTACTGTTACACACAACACGTGCACAGCCTAACCAAGACCGTCGGTGCAATTTAAAGCTACGGCGGCCGTACTCTTCTTCCCTTGAGTATATAAAAAGTGTTTCAAGTGGCCACGTGAAGCCTTTCATTATTAGGACTCGTCGAAAGCAGCTCCGGTTCCTGCCAAAACTGAAGGGCTATTTCACACTGCTCGGCAAATATTGAAGTAGACACACAGTTATTCGTATATGAAGCAGTACGACTGGAATAATTAAGTATAGTATTTTATTTTTGAAAATATTGTCTCAATGCAATATTAAAGTTCACTTTGTTTTCCTAAAGTGTGTGTGTGTGTGTGTGTGTGTGTGTGTGTGTGTGTGTGTGTGTGTGTAATAATAATAATAATAATAATAATAATAATAATAATAATAATAATAATAATAATAATAATAAACGGTTTATTGCATGAAGTAGCAGGCAGCCCTAGAGCTGAAAATATACATCAATGGAAGATGAAATGAAATGAATGAGACAAATAAGCAAAGTAGTATGATTGAAACTAAAAAGGAAAATAGAAATAACAATAATAGCAATAATCATAGTAAAGATAATACTAATAATGATAATAATAATAATAATAATAATAATAATAATAATAATAATAATAATAATAATATTCATAATAATAATAACAATAATAATAACAACAACAATAGATGCTAATGAAAAATATTTACAAAACATACAAATAGTGCTGCTCTTAATTTGCATTGTTAATATACTTGACCATCATGGGCACGGCGCTGTTCTTATAGCGGTCAGTCCGTGCCCGTATCGGGGCAATAATGTTGTGGTGTCTTACTGAGTGCTGAGGGCGGTTCACTGCGGGTGAGGCGTAACTAATGTACGGACGTGGGGTGAATTGGACGTGGGGAGGACTGGAAGTGGGGGTGTGGGTGGTCAGCGGGTGGGACTGGAAGTGGGGGTTGGGGTGTCAGCGGGTGGGGTTACGGAAGAGGGGGTATCTGGACCCCACCCCCCTCCCTACACCCCCATCTCCCCCCATCTTTTACCTTTTCACTAACCCCCTCACCCCCTCGGACTAGCGTACGGAAGCGAGAGGTGGCGGGAGTAGGGTGCCCAGCAGGAAGGGGGTGACGGGAGAAGGGGTACTTGAAGGGTTAAGATAATATCTTGGACCCTCGAATGACCACGAGATAATAATCACGGAAAAGGTTAAGGACATTAGGTTAATGACCAGGCTGGAATATGAATTTACTCTCTAATGCAAGTCCGAAAATAAAATAAAAAATCGCCATTGAACGTAAGACTCGATAAATTATTTAAGTTTTTGCTGGATGTATTGTATCATTATCTTCTTATTTCTCATTTCTCAACTTGTTTCTTCTTATTTCTTTCCTCAACTTATATATATATCTATCTATCTATATATATATATATATATATATATATATATATATATATATATATATATATATATATATATATATATATATATCTATATATATTTTTTTTTTTTTTTTTTTTAATCCGGTTATTTGGTGCAATCTAACCCTAAACACTGCAGCACCAAGTCTTTTTTTTTTCTGATTTTGCATTAATTAATGTCTTATATCTCATTTCTTAACTTCTTTCTTCTTATTTCTTTTCTCAACTTGCATTTCTTTATATTTTCTGCCTGCTCTTCGATGTCATATGACCTTAGACGTTGCCGCATCGAGTTTACCTTTTTCCGTGAGAAGGGATCATGTGTGTGTGTGTGTGTGTGTGTGTGTGTGTGTGTGTGTGTGTGTGTGTGTGTGTGTGTGTTAAAAACACCACCGATTATTGATAAATCAGCGGCTAGCTCTAAATTTTGTGGGCGATATTTTTTATCAGATTATATTCACAGAAGCGGAATTTAGTGAGGATTCTTATGGTATCTTCAAATTCCTCATACGTCTATTAGTTTCCGAGTTACACCGAGGAAACTGATTTTTTTTCTCGTCAGAGTAGCCTAACAAATAAAAATCACTCATTAATTAATGTCTTATATTTCATTTCTTAACTTATTTCTTCTTATTTCTTTTCTCAACTTGCATTTCTTTATATTTTCTGCCTGCTCTTCGGTGTCATATGACCTTAGACGTTGCCGCATCGAGTTTACTTTTTTCCGTGAAAAAGGGATCGTGTGTGTGTGTGTTCCATTCCCCTCTGATTCTTGAGAAATCTGCTGCTAGCTCAAAATTTTGTGGGCCAACTTTTTTAGCCGAATATATGTTCCGAAGCGGAATTTAGTGAGGATTCTTATGGTATCTTCAAATTCCTCATACGTCTATTAGTTCCCGAGTTACACCGAGAAAACTGTTTTTTTTTTCTCGTAAGAGTAGCCTAACAAATAAAAATCACTCAAAGCTCCTCATCTACATTCCTTAGAAAGATTGCCATATGTTACTATTAAGAAACTTATCCCAACAACTGCAAATTTGACGCACTTTCATTTTTTTTCTTCTGATTTTGCATTAATTAATGTCTTATATCTCATTTCTTAACTTCTTTCTTCTTATTTCTTTTCTCAACCTGCATTTCTTTATATTTTCTGCCTGCTATTCGGTGTCATATGACCTTAGACTTTGCCGCATCGAGTTTACCTTTTCTCTAGATCAAGATAGCGCTCAACCGAAGGCAACCAGAAATACCTCAGTGAGTCAGTGGAGGGAAGGGAGAGCGATGTGAGAGGGAAAGACGTGTGCGTGTGTGTGTGTGTGTGTGTGTTCCATTCCCCTCTGATTCTTGAGAAATTTGCGGCTAGCTCGAAATTTTGTGGGCCAACTTTTTTAGCCGAATATATGTTCCGAAGCGGAATTTAGTGAGGATTCTTATGGTATCTTCAAATTCCTCATACGTCTATTAGTTCCCGAGTTACACCGAAAACTGAATGTTATTCTCTCGTCAGAGTATCCTAACAAATAAAAATCACTAAGAGCTCCTCATCTACGTTCCTTAGAAAGATTGCCATATGTTACTATTAAGAACCTTATCCCAACACCTGCAAATTTGACGCACGTTCATCGAAAACTTAATTTGTAATAATTTTTTATTTACTTTTATGGCGCGTTTCGCGTCATCGTCCGCCAGAACCTTTTACCCTAGATGACATGAAATGCGTCATCGTGAACGAGAGGGTTAAATAAGTCAGATTTATCTCAAATTCACTGACTGGGCAGACAAATATTCGGAAAAGAGAAGGCAAACCAGTTTGTAGATATATATAAATATGCTGTATATTCACGTCCTTATGGATATCTTCTTGTTGATTAGTGTATAAATACTCCTGAATCCCTACAGTTTCGCTCAAACATTGTTGGAGAGCCTCCCAGATGAACGCGTATTCCAATGGTGAACTCCAGGAAAAAGGAACTCTTACACGTTCTATACTCCCAACATAACGAACCCTATGGTTTAAGCTCTCAGCTACTTCTGATCTTACTCTCTTAAGCCTTTGCAGTTACTTTCTTAAACCTCGAAGTCCGCCTTCCTGAAGTCAGGTATTACGTGTTGTTTCTGCTGACTCTATCCTCCCATTTAATATTAAATTTAGTTTCCTTATGATCACTGTTACCTAATGAACCCCAACCTCAATGTTGCTTATTATGTCCTCTTTATTAGTTAACAACAAATCCAAAATATTTTCTTCCTCGTTGGTGTTCTAATTAACTGCTTAGGAAACTATCCTGCGGCGGGAAATGAAAAGAACCATGCAGCATGGAAAAACTGTATGAAATTTGTGTGCCTGTGAGAACAAGACAACGTTTGCTGAGCACCCAATGATGATCACAAGACTAAGATTCCCACCTGCGGATATACTGTGAAATTATCAATCATGCTAAAGCATATAGAACGAACTTACATTAGCTGAACTCACACTGTTTTGTATATAGAACGAACTTTACATTAGCTGAACTCACACTGTTTTTGTATATAGAACGAACTTACATTAGCTGAATAAACTCGGAGAACAGTGTAAAGCGGATCCTATTGTATAAGTAATGCTGTAAACTTACATTAGCTGAACTCACACTGTTTTGTATATAGAACGAACTTACATTAGCTGAACTCACACTGTTTTGTATATAGAACGAACTTACATTAGCTGAACTCACACTGTTTTGTATATAGAACGAACTTACATTAGCTGAACTCACACTGTTTTGTATATAGAACGAACTTACATTAGCTGAACTCACACTGTTTTGAATATAGAACGAACTTACATTAGCTGAACCCGCACTGTTTTGTATATAGAACGAACTTACATTAGCTGAACTCACACTGTTTTGTATAAAGAACGAACTTACATTAGCTGAACTCACACTGTTTTGAATATAGAACGAACTTACATTAGCTGATCTCACACTGTTTTGAATATAGAACGAACTTACATTAGCTGAACCCACACTCCTGGAAGAGGCTAAAATTTTCTAAAGGCTACAATAAAATCAATATGACCGATGAAGATACGGCACGTCACAATGAACAAACTCACTGTCTTCTCTGTAAATACGGGTTTTAAAAGGTAAAGGAGTAAAACATCATGACCATGAAAAATCAGGAAACAATTACATTGAAGCTTATTGTAATAGATGCAACCTTCAAATGAAAAATCACAAATTGCAGCGCACTCTCATTGCACATTATGCGGATTACGACATACAGGACCTCACTCGTCACCACCACTAGCCCCAGTGCTGCCGCCCCGCCCCGACCTGCCCCGAGCCCACGCAATCCTGTCGCATCCTGTCGTCGCATGATGTCGCCGCAGGGCCTGCTGCTGCCGCCGCCGCGCACATGTCGCGAGTCTTTTTTTAATTTTTTTATATGAGCCAGATCGAAACATAGACGCGTTTTATATACATTTTTCCACAAATCGAATAAAATTTAATACAATTATTGTTTTTTTCATCCATTTTTTGATAAATGGCATATAAACAATTCAAACAAACTCAATGTTTATTGGAATTTGGTCAAATTATGATTACAGCTTCCTTCTCTTCCTCCTCCTCCTCTACCCTGTAGAATTATCGGGATGACCGTAAGGTCGTAACTCCATAGTGCTAAAGCAGTGTCTTTTGTCCTCAACTACAGATATCCCTCTCTGGGATATTTTACTGTACTCTTCGTCCATTACGCACTGTGAATCCCTGATAGCCAAAGGTAAATGTTTGCTTCTGGAATAGGACGTCTTTGTATCGCTGATGAGCAATTTTTTTCTCTATGAGCTTTGGAACGCTCTTAGCTGAACTCAACCGGTCACTGTCTGCCAAGGGGATGGAGTAGCACTTTGGTCTTACACCTACAAATTCTGAGATGGTTCTTTCCCTCACTTCAAACTTGAGAAATCCGAGCTTGCCTTTGTTGTCTGTGTTGTACAAGGAATGTGAGGAGCTAAAGTTACTTGTGTCTATATAGCTTTTAAAGGGTTCCTGCGAGTACTCTGTTAATAGATCAGGAGTTTCAGTTTCTGTTATTAAGGAATCAGTGTCACAATACACTAGTTTCGCCCGATCCCCGTAATGAGCCTTCATGATACTGTAAAAGAAATCATATAGTCGCAGCTTGGACAGCTCTAGGACGTAGTAGCCAATGTAGTTTGGATGATTCGCCTGTGAATATTTCTTATGGCGAACTACAACTACATGACAAAACAGTGCGAGTTCAGCTAATGTAAGTTCGTTCTATATACAAAACAGTGCGGGTTCAGCTAATGTAAGTTCGTTCTATATTCAAAACAGTGTGAGTTCACCTAATGTAAGTTCGTTCTATATGCAAAACAGTGTGAGTTCAGCTAATGTAAGACCGTTCTATATATACAAAACAGTGTGAGTTCAGCTAATGTAAGTTCGTTCTATATACAAAACAGTGTGAGTTCAGCTAATGTAAGTTCGTTCTATATACAAAACAGTGTGAGTTCAGCTAATGTAAGTTCGTTCTATATACAAAACAGTGTGAGTTCAGCTAATGTAAGACCGTTCTATATATATACAAAACAGTGTGAGTTCAGCTAATGTAAGTTCGTTCTATATACAAAACAGTGTGAGTTCAGCTAATGTAAGTTCGTTCTATATACAAAACAGTGTGAGTTCAGCTAATGTAAGTTCGTTCTATATACAAAACAGTGTGAGTTCAGCTAATATAAGTTCGTTCTATATACAAAACAGTGTGAGTTCAGCTAATGTAAGTTCGTTCTATATACAAAACAGTGTGAGTTCAGCTAATGTAAGTTCGTTCTATATACAAAACAGTGTGAGTTCAGCTAATGTAAGTTCGTTCTATATACAAAACAGTGTGGGTTCAGCTAAAATGGTTTACAGCATTACTTCCACAATAGGATCCGCTTTCTACTGTTTCTCCGTTTCTATTCACTATAATGTAAGCATACGCTATGGCAAAGTGATGTCTCTTTACACCCATTTGAAGAAGGCTTTACGAGAATACTCTCAAAGACATAGAATGCTAAATAAGATGGCTCATATGCTTTAGCATGATTAATAAATTTCACAGTATATCCCGCAGGTGGGAATCTTAGTCTTGTGATCATCATTGGGTGCTCAGCAAGCGTTGTCTTGTTCTCACAGGCACACAAATTTCCATGCAGTTTGTCCATGCTGCATGGTTCTTTTTCATTTCCGCCGCAGGATAGTTTCCTTAAGCAGTTAATTAGAACACCAACGAGGAAGAAAATATTTTGGATTTGTTGTTAACTAATAAAGAGGACATAATAAGCAACATTGAGGTTGGGGGTTCATTAGGTAACAGTGATCATAAGGAAACTAAATTTAATATTAAATGGGAGGATAGAGTCAGCAGAAACAACACGTAATACCTGACTTCAGGAAGGCGGACTTCGAGGGTTTAAGAAAGTAACTGCAAAGGCTTAAGAGAGTAAGATCAGAAGTAGCTGAGAGCTTAAACCATAGGGCTCGTTATGTTGGGAGTATAGAACGTAAGAGTTCCTTTTCCTGGAGTTCACCATTGAATACGCGTTCATCTGGGAGGCTCTCCAACAATGTTTGAGCGAAACTGTAGGGATTCAGGAGTATTTATACCCTAATCAACAAGAAGATATCCATAAGGACGTGAATATACGGCATATTTATATATATCTACAAACTGGTTTGCCTTCTTTTCCGAATATTTGTCTGCCCAGTCAGTGAATTTGAGATAAATCTGAATGAATCTCGCGCACGATGACGCATTTCATGTCATCAAGGGTAAAAGGTTCTGGCGGACGATGACGCGAAACGCGCCATAAAAGTAAATAAAAAATTATTAAAAATTAAGTTTTCGATGAAAGTGCGTCAAATTTGCAGTTGTTGGGATAAGTTTCTTAATAGTAACATATGGCAATCTTTCTAAGGAACGTAGATGAGGAGCTTTGAGTGATTTTTATTTGTTAGGATACTCTGACGAGAGAATAACATTCAGTTTTCTCGGTGTAACTCGGGAACTAATAGACGTATGAGGAATTTGAAGATACCATAAGAATCCTCACTAAATTCCGCTTCGGAACATATATTTGGCTAAAAAAGTTGGCCCACAAAATTTCGAGCTAGCCGCAAATTTCTCAAGAATCAGAGGGGAATGGAACACACACACACACACACACACACACGCACACTTTCCCTCTCACATCGCTCTCCCTTCCCTCCACTGACTCACTGAGGTATTTCTGGGTTGCCTTCGGTTGAGCGCTATCTTGATCTAGGGAAAAAGGTAAACTCGATGCGGCAACGTCTAAGGTCATATGACACCGAAGAGCAGGCAGAAAATATAAAGAAATGCAGGTTGAGAAAAGAAATAAGAAGAAAGAAGTTAAGAAATGAGATATAAGACATTAATTAATGCAAAATCAGAAGAAAAAAAATGAAAGTGCGTCAAATTTGCAGTTGTTGGGATAAGTTTTAATAGTACCATATGGCAATCTTTCTAAGGAATGTAGATGAGGAGCTTTGAGTGATTTTTATTTGTTAGGCTACTCTTACGAGAGAAAAAAATCAGTTTTCTCGGTGTAACTCGGGAACTAATAGACGTATGAGGAATTTGAAGATACCATAAGAATCCTCACTAAATTCCGCTTCGAACATATATTCGGCTAAAAGTTGGCCCACAAAATTTTGAGCTAGCAGCAGATTTCTCAAGAATCAGAGGGGAATGGAACACACACACACACACACACACACACACACACACACACACACACACACACGAACACTTTGTCACGGAAAAAAGAAAACTCGATGCGGCCCCCTCTCATGACATATCACCCAGAAGAGCAGCCAGAAAATATAAATAAATTCAAGTTAATAAAAGAAATAAGAAGAAATAAGTTAAGAAATGAAATATAAGACATTAATTAATGAGTCATTTTTATTTGTTAGGCTACTCTGACGAGAGAAAAAAAAATCAGTTTTCTCGTGTAACTCGGGAACTAATAGACGTATGAGGAATTTCAAGATACCATAAGAATCCTCACTAAATTCCGCTTCGGAGCATATAATCGGCTAAAAAAGATGGCCCACAAAATTTCGAGCTAGCCGCAGATTTCTCAAGAATCGGAGGGGAATGGAACACACACACACACACACACACACACACACACACACACACACAGACACATGATCCCTTTTTCACGGAAAAAGGTAAACTCGATGCGGCAACGTCTAAGGTCATATGACATCGAAGAGCAGGCAGAAAATATAAAGAAATGCAAGTTGAGAAAATAAATAAGAAGAAAGAAGTTAAGAAATGAGATATAAGACATTAATTAATGCAAAATCAGAAAAAAGACTTGGTGCTGCAGTGTTTAGGGTTAGATGGCACCAAATAACTGAGTAAAAAATATATATATATATATATATATATATATATATATATATATATATATATATATATATATATATATATATATATATATATATATATATATATATATATATATATATATATAAGTTGAGGAAAGAAATAAGAAGAAACAAGTTGAGAAATGAGAAATAAGAAGATAATGATACAATACATCCAGCAAAAACTTAAATAATTTATCGAGTCTTACGTTCAATGGCGATTTTTTATTTTATTTTCGGACTTGCATTAGAGAGTAAATTCATATTCCAGCCTGGTCATTAACCTAATGTCCTTAACCTTTTCCGTGATTATTATCTCGTGGTCATTCGAGGGTCCAAGATATTATCTTAACCCTTCCCCCCCTCCCTGCTGGGCACCCCTACTCCCGTCACCCTCACGCTTCCGTACGCTAGTCCGAGAGGGGGTGAGGGGGGGGGGGGGTTGGTGAAAAGGTAAAAGAGATGGGGGGGGGGGGTGTAGGGAGGGGGGGGGTAGGTGGAGGGGGTCCATATACCCCCTCTTCCGTAACCCCCCCGCTGACCGCTGACCCACCCAACCCCCACTTCCAGTCCCCCCCGCTGACCCCCCCAACCCCCACTTCCAGTCCTCCCCACTTCCAATTACCCCCACTTCCGTACATTTGTTACTACTCGGGTGGGAGGATGTGTCTGTGTCTGGGCTGGTTGAGAAGCTTGGTGTGTGTGTGTGTTGTGTCCAAGGGCACAATGCATTCAAGCTAGAAATCGAGCTAATAGGGTACTGGGATTTATTTCAAGGAGCGTAAGCAACAGAAGCCCTGAAGTCTTCCTCAAACTCTATTTAGCATTAGTTAGACCTCATCTTGACTATGCGGTTCAGTTCTGGTCACCTTACTATAGAATGGATATCAAAATGTTAGAATCGGTGCAGAGGAGGATGACTAAGATGATTCAGGGGTTGAGAAACTTGCCATACGAGGAAAGACTCAAACAGTTAAACTTGCATTCTCTAGAAAGGCGAAGGGTGCGTGGAGACATGATCGAGGTTTATAAATGGATGAAGGGCTTTAATAAGGGAGACATTCATAAGGTTTTGTTGGTAAGAGAACCGTGTAGGACACGAAGTAATGGGTTTACACTGGATAAAGTCAGATTCAACAGGGACATAGGCAAAAATTGGTTTACTAACAGGGTGGTGGATGAGTGGAATAGGCTTAGCAGTCATGTGGTGAGTGCCAATACAATTGTCACATTCAAAAATAGACTAGATAAATTCATGGACAGCGATATTAGGTTTGGTTAGATACACGGGAGCTTAGGGTCAAAGGAGCTGCCTTGTACAGGCCTACCGGCCTCTTGTAGACTCCTGCGTTCGTATGTTTTTATGTGTGTGTGTGTGTGTGTGTGTGTGTCTGTGTGTGTGTGTGTGTGTTCAATCAAGCGATGGTGCCATGCGTCATTTCTTCCTCAGGTACTGTCTGGGTCTCCATGGTGGCCGGCGTCATGGTGTGGAGCCTAACACTCTGGGCCTTGCTCAGGATCGTACAAACTGGGGTGGAGAAGCACCCGATGAAGCTCACCCGGGCACTTTTCTACGGGTGGGGCCTGCTGCTCGAGGACACGCCCTATGACCCGCCCGAGGGAACACACGGCCTGGACAGCGGGGGCCGGGGAAGCATGGTCCAGTAACACACTCAGTTAAATTTACGATATATTTTATGAAAACAAAATGCAAAGTTTAATAATGGCACCAAATTTATCATTAACCAACAGCTAGACTGATGAGTCAACAGTAAACATTCAAAACTCTCAGTAAGTGACGTAAGTCAGACAGCAGCTTTATATCAAGCAAACTTAACAACTTTTTTGTACATGCTGCCAATAGCGCCTGCAAGCTTCCTTGAGAGGCCTCTTGCTCGACCCCAGCCCGTTAGCGGCGCAGGCGAATCTTTTTTTTTTATAGTGGCTGCCGTGATGTATGACTCTTGCTTGGCCCATGCTGCCCCCCGGTGCTCCTCTTGGACGAAGTCGCTGAAGTTAGGGTTTATTGAAGGCCTGGGCAACACGTGGGTAACCTTCCGCCACTCGGCGATGGCTTGAAATATCAGCGCGTTTAGGTGGGACTCGATCCTAGGTCCACGGGCTCACCACGTACTAGGGTATTAATCCAAGGCTGAATTTCCTGTCACAAACGCATAAAAAATAAATAATGCTGTAGAAATACTTTGTGACTCCTTAAAGTAAACGTTTTCACGGTACTTTTTTGTATTGATTTCCACACGCTTGTCGTTGCTTCACCTTCCGGCTTCCAGCCAATCACAAGGTAGTACGCCGTGACGTCAGACCCGAGCCTCCGGTGAGCTTCATCTGCTGCTGTTTATATGGCCAAGGGTGTGCCGTGGGTGTGGGTGTTTGTCGTACGAAGGGTTTTCTGCGCACGAGGAGGCCGATTCAGGGACGAGAGGTGAGCAACAGGACGTTCTCGGTGACGAGTTGATGGCAGGCGGCTGTTTTGTGTGTTATGAGGCAAGGACGAGAGGTGAGCAATATAACATCCGTGGTGACGTGAGCTGGTGGAGAGTGGCTATTGGTGCGTTATAAGGAAGCAACGTTCGAAGGGATATATTATGCGCACGAGGAGGCCGCTACGGTGACGAGAGGAGAGGAACATTCGAGTTGGTGGCGGTTGCTTGCTTTGTGTTATGAGGCAAGGACGAGAGGTAAACAGTAGTGTTTTGTGAGGCAGGGAAGAGATGAGCAACATGTTCTTAATAACGAGTTGTTGTCGATTGGCTATTGGTTTGTTATGAGGCAAGGACGATAGGTGGGGAACAAGCTCTTAGCCCGTATTGTTAAGCGTATCAGCACCGCAGTTCGCCTGTTTGAAAAGCCTCTCCTAGAAGGGATGTTCGTTGGCTGTTTTGTGACGCTGGTGATAGTTTTACATGACTTCTGCACCTTGAATGGGAAAAATCACCCTGAAAACCTCGTTAATCTTCTCCGTGGCCTTGGGAATGGTCGTAATGGGAGCCCGATACCTTAGTTTTACCCGACTTCTTCATCTTGAACGGGAAAAATCACCCTGAAAACCTCGTTAGTCTTCTCCGTGGCCTTGGGAATGGTCATAATGGGAGCCCGATACCTTAGTTTTACCTGACTTCTTCATCTTGAACGGGAAAATTACCCTGAAAACCTCGTTAATCTCGTGGCCTTGGGAATGGTCGTAGTGGGAGCCCGGCAAACATGTTCTTATTGTTCAGCGTCTCGGCACCGCAGTTCGCCTGTTTGAATAGCCTCTCGTAGAAGTCGCTGGGATATTCATGGACTGTTTTGTAATGTGATAGTTTTACACGACTTTTGCATCTTGAACGGGAAAAATCACCCCTGAAAACTTGGTTAATCTTTTTCGTGGCAGGGGGCTTCGTGGTGCAGTGGTTAGCACACTCGGCTCACAACCGAGAGAGCCTGGGTTCGATTCCCGGGCGGAGTGGAATAATTTGGGCGGCTTTTCAGATACCCTACGCCCCTGTCCACCCAGCAGTGAATGGGTACCAAGTATTAATCAGGGGTTGTGTCCCGTCTCCTGGGGTCCGTTCCCTTCTCCTATAATTCCTTCCCCTTCTGTCTCTCTCCGGCATATGGCCACATGTTGCGCCGACTAAACAAAACTTTCCAACTGTTCCCTTCTCCTATAATTCCTTCCCCTTCTGTCTCTCTCCGGCATATGACCACAGATGTTGCGCCGACTAAACGAAACTTTCCAACTTTCTCCGTGGCCTTGGGAATGGTCGTAATGGGCGCCCGATACTTTTAATAATATATGGACTTCAGTGACGAGTTGATGGTGGATGGCTGTTGAGTGTGTTATGCCGGCAAACTGATGCTTTCAGACATTGATTATTGATTGATTGTGATTATTATTGAATATCTTTTTTGCTTGTTTTCAGTTTTACTTTCCTCTGTTGCCGTTGTCTATTTACGATGTGTTTGTTTTCATTTGACACGGCAATAAAAAGAAAGATTAAGGAAGTAAGTAGAAGGAAAGGGAAGTAGGGAAAGAAAAGAAAAAAGACACTGACTCTATCGTCAAATATTTTTTCTCTCTCTCTCTCTCTCTCTCTCTCTCTCTCTCTCTCTCTCTCGATCAAAAAACGACCCTCAGCCACGTCCCTCCACCCCGCCCGTGTAAATAGATGCCGTGCATCGCAACAAACCCGTAACCGTGATCCCGCAAGTACCATCACCTCTATTACCAAGCCTCTAGATAACTTAAAAATCCTTAGTTTCAATGCGCGTAGCCTAAGCAACAAATTTGATGAACTGAGATGTCTTGCTCTAACAGAAAATTTTGACATAATTGCCATAACCGAAATATTTATCGACACCACAAATATTGATTAAAGTTCCGAGTACAACATAGATGGCTATAGACTCTTCAACAAAGATCGTGTGAACCGTAGAGGCGGTGGCGTCGCCCTTTATATCAAAAGGTATTTGCAACCCACTGACAGAACATCGGGAAACAGTAACGTTGAACATTTGTACGTGCGAGTAAACATTGCAAAAGTCAATTTAAATATATCGGTCACCTACAGGCCTCCCGGGCAATCACTCGATGACGACCTTGAAATGTACAGCGTTTTAAGGCAGTCATTTAATAACAACGACTCACTGATATTAGGAGACTTTAACCTCCCTCATATCGACTGGGCGACACTGTCAGGTACAGGAGGCGAGTCACATAGAATGATCGAATTTCTAGAAGAAAATCATCTAAGCCAAATGGTTTCTTGAGCCAACTCGACAAAATAATATACTCGACCTTGTTATAACGACCCAAGATAACCTAGTCAGTAGTGTCACGGTAGGAGAACACCTCGGCTCTTGCGATTATAAATCAGTGCGCGTCGACATTAGAGCTCAAACATCAGTGACTGAAAATAAAGTAAAGGTGCCTAATTTCAAAAGAGCTAACTTCGTAGAAATCCGACAAAAACTAACAGAAATACAACTATCAGATGACGGCAATGTAGAGGAAGCCTGGCTAAGCTTTAAAAATCATATACTCACTCAGAACACATTCGTCCCCTTGTGCGAGAAGCGAATTAACACTAATAAAAGCCCACCTTGGTTTAATAGCGAAATTAAACACTCAGTCAGGGAGAGAAAATTGTCTTACAGGTTAAAGAAAGAACAAAGCACGCCCGAAAACATTAGACTTTATAATGGTGCCAGGCGACGAGTAAAAAGATTAGTGCGTCAGGCAAAGCGTAGATATGAAGAAAATATTGCAGCCAACTGTAAAAATAATCCGAAATCTTTCTTCAGTTACATAAACAACAGAAAGGCGATCAGAAGTGGAATTGGACCTTTAACAAACAGCGACGGTGCACTGGTGACTGACAGCCAACACATTGCAAATCTCTTAAACAATTACTTTTCCTCGGTGTTTAATACTAACAGTCTTCCTCCCACTACCACCAACACCAGTACTAATGTAAATCTCGAGCATGCATTGCCTAATTTTGAAATAACAACCGATGGAAACCTTAAAGCTCTCCATTCACTTAAAACAAATAAAAGTCCCGGACCCGATAAAGTATATCCTATACTGCTTAAAGAAACAAAGAGCGAAATACTCTCCTCCCTCACAACCATATTCAATATGTCCTTGCGACAAGGCATCGTCCCTTCGGATTGGAAAAAGGCTAACGTGACACCGATTTTTAAGAAAGGAGATAAAAAATACCGACCCATTGGTCTAACTTCAATTGTAGGTAAGCTACTTGAGAGCATAATTAGAGACAAATGGTGAGTTACCTCGAAAGCCACTCATTAATTGGGGATTCACAACATGGCTTCCGTAACAAAAGATCCTGCCTATCAAACCTATTGACCTTTTATAACGACCTCTTCTCAGTTTATGACATAACCAAATCATTGGACGTAGTCTATCTTGATTTCCAGAGAGCGTTTGATAAGGTCCCACATCATAAATTACTTTATAAATTAAAGCAAATAGGTATTGACGGTCAAGTAAACCAATGGATCGCGAATTGGTTGAGCAACAGACAACAAAGAGTGGTGATTGACGGATTTAACTCGAAGTGGGCGCCGCTCACTAGTGGCGTCCCTTATGGCTCGGTTCTTGGCCCAATGCTCTTCATTATTTACATCAACGATGTGGATGTTGGACTCAATAATCGCATTAGTAAATTTGCAGACGACACAAAGATTGGTAACTCGGTTCTCACTGACGAAGACAGGCAAAGCCTCGAAGTGGATTTGCACAAAATTTCAGCTTGGTCGGATAGATGGGAGATGCCCTTTAACGTAGACAAGTGCCAGGTCCTTCAGGTTGGAACAAGAAATAAGAAGTTCGAATACGAAATGCGCGGCGTTAAACTTACAAGCGTTCAATGCGTTAAGGACCTGGGGGTCAAAATCGCGTCAAACCTCCAATTCTCACAGCAATGCATCGATGCAGCAAATAAAGCGAACAGAATGTTGGGCTTCATTAAAAGAAACTGTTTATTCAAGAATAAAGATGTAATACTTCCGCTCTACAGTAGTTTAGTCAGACCCCACTTGGAATATGCGGTACAGTTTTGGTCTCTTCACCATGCAAAGGACATTACTAAATTAGAAGGTGTTCAGCGTCGGGCAACAAAAATGATCCCTTCCTTGCACAACAAATCCTACGAAGAAAGGCTTTCCACCCTTAACATGTTCTCTCTTGAGAAACGTCGCCTCCGAGGAAAACTGATCGAATGTTTTAAAATACTTAATGGTTTCACGAATGTAGACAGAACAAAATTGTTTATGATCAATGACACTTTGCGAACGAGGAACAATGACATAAAACTCAAATGTAGACAAGTAAATTCAGACTGCACCAAATTTTCCTTCACCAACGTTGTAGTGCGAAAATAGAATAAGCTCCCACCGTCAGTGGTCCAGTGTAACACGATTGACTCCTTTAAAAACAAGCTCGACCGTCACTTCCTTGAACTTAATATTAACTAAAGTAGAAAAGCAACGTTTTGGAGCCATATGATTAGTGTAGATTCACTCAGGTTTAAGGACAGACCACCTAGTCTGGACCATGGGGTCTGTGTGGTCTGATTTTCTATGTAATCTATTTAATTCTATCTCTCTCTCTCTCTCTCAGGAGGCACCAACGAGGGCTAACACCACATATTTTGGGGTTTACCTATGGTCAGAGAGAGAGAGAGAGAGAGAGAGAGAGAGAGAGAGAGAGAGAGAGAGAGAGAGAGAGAGAGAGAGAGGATGGCTCAGGCGATAAATTAGGGAGGGGAGGGGGGGGGGGTAATGTTGGACCGTGGAACAAGCTTTATGTTGGAAGACTGCGACGCGATGCTTTGTGGGTAAAACATATATATCGTGGGGAGACAAGGAGGAGGAGAATGAGGAGGATGTTTGAGAGAAAGAAAGAGGGGGACCCGATTACCCTCATTGTCCGTCTCCGGCTATACGGGCATTTAGCACGCCCCCATTCATTGACTGAATATCCTTATGATATCCAAATCTCTCATGCAAGAGTCAACCAGCATCTTCCTTATTTCATCCCTTTCATTTGTAAACTCTAGAACAGCCTTTCCTAATGTTTCCTCCTGCCTACGACTTGAACGCTTTCAAAAGGGGTGTATCAAAACACCTTTCCGATTTTAACACTTCCGATTACTATTTAAACTTCTCACAGGAGCAGCGCCAACGGAGTAGTTTTTTTTTTTTTTAATCAATTTTACCTTTGAGCTGCCTCTTTTCAGCCAATAGGGGCATACGCCGGGGGCCCCGTAGCCTCGCCCACCTTACGACGCCATGTCTGGGGGTCACTCCGGGCAAGTATCCATGCAGACCCGCTTCCCATCCTGAGTACTTCCTGGCAGGATCTGTCGACATGCTCAAGTCACGAACTCAGAGGGCGTCCCCTTCGCCTCCTGCGGCAGATTCGTGGTTGTTGTAGACATGGCGCCATTTAAAAAAATGACCGTTGAGACTCGTCTTGAGATTAGTTGGCAGCATGTCGCAGACATTCTGCCAACAAGTTGGCCGAATGTCCCAAACAGTCGGCAACCATGGTAGCCGATTGGCCTCTCTCATTCTTAATTATGGTAAAAAATCGAAGTAGTTTTCATCTATTTTTTTAAGCAATGACACCGATTTTCACACTCTTCCGTCCTGCGACATACAGATGGTTCACATTCTTCCTGCAACATACAGATGGTTCACACATTCTTCCTGTAACATAGAGATGGTTCACACATTCTTCCTGTAACATAGAGATGGTTCACACATTCTTCCTGCAACATACAGATGGTTCACACACTCTTCCTGTAACATACAGATGGTTCACACATTCTTCCTGTAACATAGAGATGGTTCACATTCTTCCTGTAACATAGAGATGGTTCACACATTCTTCCTGCAACATACAGATGGTTCACACACTCTTCCTGTAACATACAGATGGTTCACACATTCTTCCTGTAACATAGAGATGGTTCACACATTCTTCCTGTAACATAGAGATGGTTCACACATTCTTCCTGCAACATACAGATGGTTCACACACTCTTCCTGTAACATACAGATGGTTCACACATTCTTCCTGTAACATAGAGATGGTTCACACATTCTTCCTGTAACATAGAGATGGTTCACACATTCTTCCTGTAACATAGAGATGGTTCACACATTCTTCCTGTAACATAGAGATGGTTCACACATTCTTCCTGTAACATACAGATGGTTCACACATTCTTCCTGTAACATAGAGATGGTTCACACATTCTTCCTGTAACATACAGATGGTTCACACATTCTTCCTGTAACATAGAGATGGTTCACACATTCTTCCTGTAACATAGAGATGGTTCACACATTCTTCCCGTAACATAGAGATGGTTCACACATTCTTCCTGTAACATAGAGATGGTTCACACATTCTTCCTGTAACATAGAGATGGTTCACACATTCTTCCTGTAACATAGAGATGGTTCACACATTCTTCCTGTAACATACAGATGGTTCACACATTCTTCCTGTAACATAGAGATGGTTCACACATTCTTTCCGTAACATAGAGATGGTTCACACATTCTTCCCTGTAATATACAGATGGTTCACACATTCTTCCTGTAACATACAGATGGTTCACACATTCTTCCTGTAACATACAGATGGTTCACACATTCTTCCCGTAACATACAGATGGTTCACACATTCTTCCTGTAACATACAGATGGTTCACACATTCTTCCTCCTGTAACATACAGATGGTTCACACATTCTTCCTGTAACATACAGATGGTTCACACATTCTTCCTGTAACATACAGATGGTTCACACATTCTTCCTGTAACATACAGATGGTTCACACACTCTTCCTGTAACATACAGATGGTTCACACATTCTTCCCTCCTGTAACATACAGATGGTTCACACACTCTTCCTGTAACATACAGATGGTTCACACACTCTTCCTGTAACATACAGATGGTTCACACATTATTCCTCCTGTAACATACAGATGGTTCACACATTCTTCCTGTAACATACAGATGGTTCACACATTCTTCCTGTAACATACAAATGGTTCACACATTCTTCCTGCAACATACAGATGGTTCACACATTCTTCCTGTATCATACAGATGGTTCACACATTCTTCCTGTAACATACAGATGGTTCACACATTCTTCCTGTAACATACAGATGGTTCACACATTCTCCCTGCAACATACAGATGGTTCACACATTCTTCCCTCCTGTAATATACAGATGGTTCACACATTCTTCCTGTAACATACAGATGGTTCACACATTCTTCCTGTAACATACAGATGGTTCACACATTCTTCCTGTAACATACAGATGGTTCACACATTCTTCCTGTAACATACAGATGGTTCACACATTCTTCCCTCCAACATACAGATGGTTCACACATTCTTCCTCCTGTAACATACAGATGGTTCACACATTCTTCCTGTAACATACAGATGGTTCACACATTCTTCCCTCCTGTAACATACAGATGGTTCACACACTCTTCCTGTAACATACAGATGGTTCACACATTCTTCCTCCTGTAACATACAGATGGTTCACACACTCTTCCTGTAACATACAGATGGTTCACACTCTTCCTGTAACATACAGATGGTTCACACATTATTCCCTCCTGTAACATACAGATGGTTCACACATTCTTCCTGTAACATACAGATGGTTCACACATTCTTCCTGTAACATACAGATGGTTCACACATTCTTCCTGTATCATACAGATGGTTCACACATTCTTCCTGTAACATACAGATGGTTCACACATTCTTCCTGTATCATACAGATGGTTCACACATTCTTCCTGTAACATACAGATGGTTCACACATTCTTCCTGTCATACAGATGGTTCACACATTCTTCCTGTAACATACAAATGGTTCACATTCTTCCTGTAACATACAGATGGTTCACACATTCTTCCTGTATCATACAGATGGTTCACACATTCTTCCTGTAACATACAGATGGTTCACACATTCTTCCCGTAACATACAGATGGTTCACACATTCTCCCCGTAACATACAGATGGTTCACACATTCTTCCCTCCCGTAACATACAGATGGTTCACACATTATTCCCGTAACATACAGATGGTTCACACATTCTTCCCTCCCGTAACATACAGATGGTTCACACATTCTTCCCGTAACATACAGATGGTTCACACATTCTTCCCGTAACATACAGATGGTTCACACATTCTTCCCGTAACATACAGATGGTTCACACATTCTTCCCTCCCGTAACATACAGATGGTTCACACATTCTTCCCGTAACATACAGATGGTTCACACGTTCTTCCCGTAACATACAGATGGTTCACACATTCTCCCCGTAACATACAGATGGTTAACACATTCTTCCCTCCCGTAACATACAGATGGTTCACACATTCTTCCCATGACATACACATTCACACATCCTTCCATTCACAGGCGAGGCGGGCGGCAAGCAACAGGCAGTGACGGGAATACAATGAATGAATGTGCATTGGAACCACAGCAAGAATGGTCGAATGAGACAACAGAACCACAACAAGAATGAGGGAGGGAATGTGATACCAGCAGCAGAACCACCACAGCAAGAATTATATACAGACCTTACTGTAGAGAATGCATGTGGTAGTGGTAGTAATAGTAGCAGTAGTGGTAGTAATAATAGTAATAGTAGTAGTAGTAGTAGTAGTAGTAATAATAGTAATAGTAGTAGTAGTAGTAGTAGTAATAGTAGTAGTAGTAGTAGTAGTAATAATAATAATAGTTTGCAGATTTATAGTAGCAAGAGCTTCCTCCTCCTCCTCTTCCTCCTCTTCTTCCTCCTCCTCCTTGCTCCTCCTCCTCTTTTACTATATCTTCTCTCTCCTTCTGTTCGTGTTTTCCCTCCTTCCTAATATATATTTTCTTCTCCTTCTTCTTTTTCTTTTTCTTCTTCTTCTTTTCTTCCTATATTATTTTGTCATTTATTTCTTCTTTCCTTTATTTTTCTTCATTTCTGATATATGTCATTCTTTATCCTTCTTCCTCCTCCTCCTTCTTTATCGCTTCCTCCTCTCCTCTTCCTATGACTCATTTTCTCTCATGTATCTCTTTCCTTTCTAATTTTTCCTCCTCCTCCTCCTCCTCCTTCTTTATCGCTTCCCCTCCCTCTCCTCTTCCTATATGATTCATTTTTCTCTCATGTATCTCTCTTTCCTTTCTAATTTTTCCTCCTCCTCCTCCTTCCTCTTTCCTTTCTTATTTTTCTTCCTTTGCTCCTTCTCCTCCTCCTCCTCCTCTTCCTTCTTTGACCCCTCCTCTTCCTCTCCTAGGATTCGTTTTCTATAATTTTATGTCTTTTTCCTTTCTACTTCTCCTTTTCCTTCCTCTCTCCCCCTTTCTGCCCTTTCTTCCTTTATTCTCCTGCTTATTATTTCTTCTTCTCAGGTTTTTTTAATATATTTTTCCTTTTCTCCGTTTTTCATTCCATCTTCATTTCTGTTCCTCCTCCTCCTCTTCCTTTGTTTTCTATATCTACATCTTTAGTTTTCTTACTTCGTTTCTCCTCCTAATTGTCCTCCTCCTCCTCCTCCTCCTCTTCTCCTCTTGTAAACTTATGTCTTTCTTATACTTCTCTTCCTCCTCCTCCTCCTCATACTCCGTGTTTTATCTATTTCCTGCGTAAATTTTATCCTTCGTTTCTTCTCCTACTTGTCCTCCTCCTCCTCCTCCTCTTCCTTGTTTTCTCTATTTCCTTCCTTAATTTTATCCTTCGTTTCTCCTCCTACTTGTCCTCCTCCTCCTCTTCTCCTCTTCTAAACTTACGTCTTTCTTATACTTCTCTCTTCCTCCTCCTTCTCCTCCTCTTCCTTGTTTTCTCTATTTCCATCATTTATTTTCGTCCGTCATTTCTCCTCTTACGGATCCTCCTCTAGCTATAATTTTCTTCCTCTGTTCCTCCTCCTCTTCTAAACTTACGTCTTTCTTATATTCCTCTTTTCACAGTTTTCACTTCACCTCCTTTTCTGTTCCTCCTCCTCCTCCTCCTCTTTCTTATTTTCTGTTTTTTTCCTTTGTTCCTCTCCTACAAATCCTCATCTATAATATTTTTCCTTAGTTCCTCCTCCTCCTATTTTTCCTCTTCTAAATCTTCCCATCTCCTTCCCTTATAATTTGCATGCAAGAGAAAGTATATTAAGGCATGGGTGTATATTGAACAGATGCATTAGGTTCGTCATTCTTGTGTATTTCCATGATAATACTAATAACAATAATAATAATGTTTCACTAGTCTCGTACGTGCACTGAGGGAACCCGGGCCTTCAGAGTACAAGCCAGGGCAGCAAGCGAATTCAACCATCGTGCCAGGGGCCAATTCTGCGGCACTACACCTGACGTCCCAGCCTAGCAGTGTGGACATTGAGGGAATGATGACTGATGATGAGACTAATGCACTTGTTCAATACACTCTTTTACTTTCATTTACACTTCCTTCTGCTTCCATATTATACAGGAGGAGGAGCTGCTCATAAGGGACTCTGTTGATGTGCTGCCCCAACTTTTATTGCAAGGGCCGGGTCCATCCCCAGCACTGTGAGGTACACACTTTGAGATTTTGAACTGTTATTGCCACGTCACTGATGCTTCACGAATTCAAATATACAAGAAAAAGATGAGTGGCAAGCACAACACTCTCTCTCTCTCTCTCAGGGGCCTAGACTCAAGCCATTTTTTTCTATCATTTATTTATTTACTTAATACTAATACAAATTTTATCTCTTCACCAAAGTCTGAGTTGGGAAAAGGATTCTCTCTCTCTCTCTCTCTCTCTCTCTCATGGAAATACTCATATATTTTTATTTGATGTAAGGGATATGTGTTGTAAGCTTGAAATGCTCTCATTCCTGATGCACCAATTTTAAAGCTTCCCACAGCAGTTTGTCACTGTTTGGCTGCCCTGGGAACTGTCACTGTCTGGCTGGCACTAAGACGATGCTGTCACCGTTAACCCCTTGACTGCGGATTTCCTATAAGAAGACATCACTTAGCAACAGGAATGGAACAAAAAGTGGCTGCTACAATTCAATGAAGAAAAATGTAAAGTACTGCACCCTGGGAGGGGATATCCAGCATACCAGTGCCACATGGGAAACACTCCACTATCCACCACAGAGGCAGAGGAAGACCTGGGAGTGTATGTTACCAGGCTACCAGTGAAGGGATATCCAGCACACCAATACCACATGGGAAACACTCCACTATCCACCACAGAGGCAGAGGAAGACCTGGGAGTATATGTTATCAGGCTACTAGTGAAAGCCAAATCTGTGCCAATCGCAGCGGACGTGTTAGCAGCGCACTGATTAGGGTGGGTGTCTGCAGCCAGGCATGGGCGGTAGATTGACCTCATGTGTGGACGTGGGAAATTTGTCCACATTGGGTCAAATGTGGCGCCCAAGCCTGGCTGTACACACCTGATCACTGACCTCCAGTGAGTGGCACGTTAGGAGCAGCCTGATAGTGACAGTGCAATGCTGAGTGACATAAATCTCTCTCTCTCTCTCTCTCTCTCTCTCTCTCTCTCTCTCTCTCTCTCTCTCTCTCTCCCCCAAAGGCCCCACAGGATGTCACTCCACAGTATGTTTACAAACCCCACACACACATGATCCCCGGACACATAAATAATTTCTCTCTCTCTCTCTCTCTCTCAGCCACAGGCCCCACATGATGTCACCCCACAGTATGTGTTCAAACCCCACAGACACATGAGCGACTGACACATATATTTCGCTCTCTCTCTCTCTCTCTCTCTCTCTCTCTCTCTCTCTCTCTCTCTCTCTCTCTCTTGCATTAATGTAAACACAATGTAAGTTAACTGAATAAATATTGAGATACGGAAAGTCTTGTTTGAATGGAGCCGGCACAGAGGAGAGAGAAATATGATGTAAAAATAAGAGAAAAGAAGAAATTTGGAATAATCAGAAGCATGCAAAGGACCTGATACTACTATTACTACTACTTCTACAGATATCACTATATTACACAACGGCTGGAAGTGGTGAATGCTGAGCTCTGAGGGTCTGAGTTCAGAGTCCAGTTTCCAACCTTTAATTCTCCCTCTAAAGACAACCCGAAGGAACACAAGAAGGAAGAGAGGAAAGGATCAAAGAGATGGAGTTCATTACATTGAGATCAAAGAGATGGAGATACATTAAGTCTTATAGGAAAATGGAGAAGGATGAGAATTAGTTTTTAAGTGAGAGAAGATTGTCATAAAGGAGATGAAAGCACTGGAGAGATGGAGATACTAATAAGGTTGGTATTCTCAAACACCTCGCATCAACTATTTCCAAAGGCATAAAAGGAGATCAGTCGAGCTCTAAAGGGTGGTATTTTAAGTTCTTGTTACAGAAGAAGGGTCAAACTACCACCAGGGCCATGAAACTACCCCTGGAAATGCCTCCCACAACTCATACGAAAGCCTTGTTGAATCTGTGCGCTTGGGCGCCGAAATGTTAAAAAAATATGATGGTTAGTCTTGTATGAAAATGGAGAAGGGATGAGATGTAATTTTTATGAGAGAATACGAGTGGCATGGAAGTGTTGGATAGAAATTATTTAATCACAACGGAAGGGAGGAGGCAACTAAGAGGACACAGTAAGAAATTGAGAAAGAGGACTTGTTTGAAAGACATGCAGTTTTCCATAGAGGAGTGTGGATACATGGAATGGACTAAGCAAAGACCTTGTTGAGGCGGGCAGTGACCAGAAAATGAAGAAAAAGCTAGACAAATATAGATTGGGAGACAGGACTGACCATGCTTGAGCTGAGGCCCTGTATACTGCAAATAGGTACACACACACACACACACATACTTTATTTCATATTTGTTTCAGCTGTTCTTCGTGTGAGTCAGAACTTGAGTCCACGCCACCACTAAAGTGTTTTCTCTATTGCAAGTGTCACAGCCTAACTAACATTCCTGAGAGCCACAAGCTACACCTTTCTTTCTTGTTTTACTTTTCTTCTTTGTCTTTTCTTAGCACCAGTGTTGTTGTGATGGGATGTTCTCTTTCTCCTTCCTTCTTCACCTCTCACACTTCCTTCCACCCCTGTCAAGTTGAAGGGACCGCCTTTCATCGCCTTCCTTCCATGTTGTCTGTTTGTCTGTATGTCATGTTTGTTTTCTGCCGCGACAAAAGTCCGAGTATACAAAAGGTCGCGCGCACTGTTTCGCTTTGAGCTCATTATACATGTTTTTGCCATTCTAAAAATACTAGTGCTTTATGGGACCAGATGGCTCCATGACAGTGTTTGGCTGGGAGGGAGGGAGAGGGAGGGAGAAGTGTTTGTAAGAGTGGAGAGGAAGGAAAGAGTAATGGTGAAGGCGACTGTTTCCACTGGTGCTTTATGGGACCAGATGGCTCCATGACAGTGTTTAGCTGGGAGGGAGGGAGAGGAAGAAGTGTTTGTAAGAGTGGAGAGGAAGGAGAAGTAATGGTGAAGGCGACTGTTTCCACTGTCCTTTGTGTGTCATAATTTGAGCACATGCCAGCACTGTGAAGGAGAGTAAGTGTAATTCCTATTGTAACTGTCACAGCATAAAATTCACAAGGCACAGATTTCTTTCTCTGTCCTTTTTCCTCTTCTTCCTTCTTTCCTCTTGTCCTTGTCCGCTTTTATCGCCCGGTTTGTGGTAGCAGTAATGGTAGTTTTCCTCTTTCCTACATAATTTCTATGCAGTTTTTCCAAGCTGCATGGTTCTTTTTCCTTTCCTGCCAGCTTTGGCTGGAGGGATGGGGGGTGGGGAGGAGCCTTCGCCTTTGCTGTCCTTCATCTTCCACCTTTGATTAGATAGTTAGTGTAGCTTGCCACAAACAGCCTCGTAAGGACCAGCAGGTCTGCTGTTGTTTGTTCTTCATTTGTGTTACTTTGTGTTCTCCTTTAGCAGTGCCACCATTCTGTAGATTAGTAAGTGCTTCTTCTTGTTGTAATTGACTGTTCTCTCCCCTCAAGGTCCTGCCATTACTTTGCCTTCTTTCAGCTTCTTCACAGCCCAAAATCACAAGGTACATATTTCCTTCTCTTTCCTTTCTTCCTCTTCCTTCTTCTCCAGCAGTACCACCATTCTGTAGGTTAGTAAGTGCTTCTTCTTGTTGTAATTGACTGTTTGTTCTCTTCCCTCCATTACTTTGCCTTCCTCCAGCTTCTTCACAGCCCAAAATCACAAGGTACATATTTCCTTCTCTTTCCTTTCTTCCTCTTCCTTCTTCTTCTCCTTCAGCAGTGCCACCATTATAAGGACTATTAAGTGCTTCTTCTTGTCGTAACTGTCCATTCCCTTTCCTTCAGTCTCTTCATGTGTCTCTTTTTCTGTGTTTTCTCTCTTCCATTGTAGCTGCAGATTTCTTTCTCTTTCCTTTTTATCCTCTTCCTCCTTCTGCTCCTTCACCAGTGCCACAGAATTCCTCCTCTTTTATTTTTCCTCTTCCTTCTCCTCTACCTATAGCACCAGTAGACTCTCTCGAGGGACCACTTGGAAGACTCCAGTCCGTTCGTGGCACAGGCGAATTTAATTTATAGTGGCTGCTGTGATGTATGACTCTGCTTGGCCCATGCTGCCCCCCGGTGCTCCTCCTGACCGAATTCGCTGAAGTCAAGGTTGATTGAAGACCTGGGCAGCATGTGGGTAATATTCCACCACTGGCCGATGGTTAAGAATTGTCAGTGTCTTGCAGAGGGACTTGAGCCTGGGTCCTTGGGGTCATGGCATCCAGGCACCGACCACTCAGCCATCGTCAGTAAGTGTTTTTCTTTGCTCAAACCTGCAGTGTCTTCCTTCTAAGTTCAACACACACAAGCCACACCACACTCCCTCTGTTTTGTATTCTTTCTCTTCCTTTCACTAGTGCTGTCATTGTGAGGTAAGCATTTCTTCTTGTTCAAACCCTGCAGTGTGTCCCTTCTTAAGTTCAACACACACAAGCCACACTACATTCCCTCTGTTCCACCTTCTTTCTCTTCCTTTCACTAGTGCTGTCACTGTGAGGGGTAACTAGTGTTTTTTCTTCCTTCATGTTCCATCTGTCGCTGTTCTTCCTCTAAGGTACGGCCACTTCATCGCCTCCCTTCAACTTCTTCTTCTTCCCTCTCTTTTGGGTTTGCTTCCTGTGCTTCATCACATCAGTACTTGAGCCAAAACTGCCATTGTGAGGGGTAACTAGTGTTTTTTCATATTCTATCCATCCCTGTTCCTCCTCTAAGGCACGGCAACTTCATAACCTCCCTGCAACTTCTTCTTTTTCCCTCTCCTTCGTGTTTGCTTCCTATGTTTAATCACGTCAGTACTTGAGCCAACGCTGCCATTGTGAGGGGTAACTAGTGTTTTTTTCATGTTCTACTCATCCCTATTCTTCCTCTAAGGTACGGCCACTTCATCGCCTCCCTTCAACTTCTTCCCTCTCCTTCGGGTTTGTTTCCTATATTTAATCACATCGGTATTTGAGCCAGAACCGCCATTCGTGAGGCCATTAAGTGCTTCCTCCTGCTTCTCCAGTGAACTTCCTTCCTCTTCCTCCCCAGCCTGAGACACACACACCACACCTCTCCTCCTCTTTGTCCTTGAACCTTCACTGACACCACCATCTGAAGGCCAGTGTGTGTTTCCTCCTGGTGTGGTAATGTGGGGTCTACCTTCCCAGCCTGAGACACACACCACACCTCTCCTCTTTGTGCTTGAACCTTCACTGACACCACCATCTGAAGGCCAGTGTGTGTTTCCTCCTGGTGTGACAAATCGCTGTCTTCCTTCCCAGCCTGAGACACACACCACACATTTCTTTTTCTTCTTTTTCCCTGCAGTGGTGTTGGTGTTGGTGTTGTCTGGCAGGGAGCACGGCACGGCTACAATGGTTCCGTCAGCGCACCGTTCCTTCAACTTGTACTCCTCCAAATACCTGGAAAGTGCCAAGGTGTGAGAATGTGGTTTGGTGAGGGAAAGGACTGCGCCTCCCCCTCTTCCCTTTCCAACACTTTTTGTCCCCTCTTATCTCTCTTTCCCTTTCCTCTTCCTTCCTCCTTTATTTTCTACTCTTCCTTTTCCTTCGCTTTCCTTTCCATCACTTTTCATCCACTTCTCTCTCTTTCCCTTCCTTTTCCTTCCTCCCCTTCCCTTCCCTTCTCTCTCTCTCTTCCCATCCCTTCTCTCTCTCTCTCTCTCTTCCTTCCTTCCTTCCCTTCCCTTCTCTTCCTCTTCCTTCCTTTCCTTCCCTTCCCTTTCAATCACCTTCTCTCTCTCTTTCGTCCCCTTCCTCCCTTCCCTTTCTTCCTTACTTTCCCCTTACTCCCTTTCCTTTAAATACTCTTGGGAGGGAGGGAAGGAATGGGGGGGAATGGAGGCGGCCAAAGTCTCCTATCCCTGTGGCTCTGTCAGTGGCGTCGTGGGGTTGTTGGCGCCCGGGGGCAAAGTCTATTATGGCGCCCCCAAAGGTGGGGAGGGCTCTTTTCATTTGAGTGTATTAATCTTGGCAGGAAATGTTGGCCTTTATTATTTCAGATATATTGTGTTGAAAACAAAGCATTCTAATTTGCATAATAATATTCTGGAATGATAGAACACAAACCGAATTCGCAAACTAAAATAGTTTATTTTATTAATAATAGATATAATTATTTAATTATTAGCCCTCATAAATAAATTCCAAAATGTTGATAAGATAAATAAAATGTAGACTATAGTAAGGCATCACAGCAACCAGTAACTCTTAATAACCAAAGACAAATGGCAAATTAAACAGATATGACTAAAATAGGAGATAAACTTTAGTAAAAACAGGGGCTAAGAAAATCATGAAAATGTACAAATTGTTGCCAGTATAGAAGTTAATATTAGAAAAAAATGTATTTTGTGGTAAAGACTGAATAGTTATAATGCCTGGAAAGAAATCTGATAAGAACAAAGATGAATTAGTTCACTAATTATAAACCTTACTTTTCTTTAGAGAATGTTATAGCATGTGGCAAATTAATGAAAACAAAAAAAATTAAGTGCTGGATGCTTAGGGTCAACAATATGCAAGGAAATAAAACGGTATAAAGCTATTAGAGGGTAAAGGTAATTAGACAGATATTGATAACAGAAAACCAAACCAAAGAAAAGGGTTGACAGTGAATTGAAGGATATCAAGTACTGATGCACGACACAATGTATTTATCTTTCTAGCTTTTACAGCTGAAAATTTATCTACCACGTCATCAAAGTTTATTTTGTCTGCGATCTCTTGCTCTACACTTAGTAGAGTTAAGGCCGATGACCTTTCTTGCCCCATAGACGTTCCAAGGTACGACAAGATAAGTTTCAACTTACTAAATGATCGCTCACAACTAGCAATTAATATTGCAATGGTCAGCAGTATCTAAGGCCAACCCGAAGGTTTGGGAAAACACTTTCATCCCCATATTGTACAATGAAACAAAGTAATTCCTGTGTGTTAGTGATCAGAACATCATCTCGTGTCTTAAGCAGCATTCTGCAATCTACAATTTCACTGAACAGTTCCAAGCCATCTAAGTCAGTGTCACAGAAACTTGCCACATCAATGCACCTTTCTGTGATGTATGCTTCATTGGTTGTAGATAGCAACTCCTTAATATCCAAAAGAAAGCCAAACTTTGAATCCAATATACGCAACCTGATGAACCGTTCGCCCATTTCATTATGCATTCTGTCAATAGTACCTTTTAGCAGACATTGCATCTCATTTTCTGCTGAAAGGTCTGCATCATCACCAGTTTCACCAGGCAATTTTTTCCTCACTCTACGTCGTCTGTCAATTCTTACATCCCAAGCATGACAGAGCTCCTTTGCTTTTTTGATAGATGTCTGGCAGATTTCCTGCCGATTAGCAAGGAAATAAACTTGCAACGCCTGGATATCTTGTGCTGCCTCATGAAAATTCATTTTTGGATCCTGCAGTCGCTTCTGGACTCTGTCAATCTTGGTAAGTAAAATGTTCCAGAAACTTAGTGCAGCAAAGAAATCAAATGTCAAAATTCTGCTCAACAGCTGTGTTGCTTCACTTCTGGTATCTGTTGTCTCCTTCAAATCACTTCCGATGGTCTCTAAAAGTTGGACCAAATCCCCCACATTTTCATGTATGGGTCGAACTGCATCAGCTGCATCAGCGTGTTTCAGATTCAGCTTTCACAGATATAGGCAAATTCTTCTTCAGTGTCTCCCATCGATAGGTCGACCTTGAAAAGAAAACATACACTGCCTGCACAGTTCCAGAAAATGTGACCATCACCACCTCATGACTAGCGGAATGAACCCCAGCCAGATTTAATGAGTGGTTGTCACAGTTCACATATATTGCTTTAGGGTTCACTGTAACAAGTCTTTGTTGTACTCCTTATTTGTGTCCAGACATGACAGCAGCATAGTCATGACACTGAGAACGAGAGTCTTCAAAAGGCAAGTGATCTTTCTCCAGCTGCTGCATTGTTACATTTACAGTACTTGCTGCATCCTTTTGGTGTACTTGAATAAATCCAAGGAAACTTTCTTTCACACAAACTGTTTTTTCTTCATAGTTTATCTCTACATATCTTATGATCTCTGACATTTGTTCCCTGTGTGCAGCATCTGGAGTTGAATCAAGCATTATACCGTAGTGCTCAGCTCTTCGGATGTCACTCAGTAAAGTGCTTCCAGCAGTAGATGCAATAATCTGGATGAATTCATTTTGGACTTCAGCAGACAAATATGAAGGGGACCTTGGATTTTGACAGACATAGTCCAGATGGTTTTTCATGACAGGATCAAACTCTGCAATTAGTTTTAAAAGGCCTCTGAAATTTCCGATATTATTTTCATATGTTTCAGTGCAGGTTATATTCTCTCTGTGACCTCTCAGTGCTAAATTTTGTTTGGACAGATATCTAATACAGTGCAGAATTATCTTGAGGGTTTGTCGCCACTATTCCTTCTCTGTGGCAATCTGCCCTTGAAGCTGTTTGTCAATTAGTCCTTCCTTTTCAACAAGGCACCTTTCCATGTCTTTCCATCTTGTGAAAGAATCACAATGTCTCTGACTATTTTCATGTGCAATGATTTTTTCTGGCTTTTTCCAGCTGCTAAAACCTCCCTCTAGCTCTAGTGAAGAACAGTGGCTGGCAGTCTCTGTCGAGGGAAACAGTAGGCACGAGAAGCAAAACACTGCACTTTAGACAGCTGAATAGACTAACCAAGACCAAAGCACTTCTCCTTTTCCTTTGCCAAGAATGTAATGTGTATATTATAATGTACATGTGTATGTATGACTGTACGTGTGGCGACACCCGGTCGGTGTCGCACAACAGGATGTCTAACAACACGTCGTGCTTTTGGCCGTGGGAAGCTGTGATGAACTGACGCTAGGATCAGCAAATGATGACTTTCATCAGCCGTCATCAACCGGAACCCACACCCTTCCGGACGAGCTACAAGCAAATAAAACGGGCGAACAACGCGGAAAAGGGAGAGAAGACGGGTGACGGGCAGGCGAGCGGTGCTCTGCCGCCCCGCGCCCTGCAGCGGTGTGGCTGTCTCTGATTTCGTGCGTCTCGCTCACGTAAACTGTAAACCTTATGTAGTACAACTGTTAATATAGTTAAAATACATTTGGTATTTGTATTAACCTGAGAGAGAGAAATAAAGTGAACTAAAGTGAACTTATAACGGCTACCGCTCGGCCACACATCACTTAACTAAAAGGCTATTGTTTTGTCTCAACCACTTCAGTCAACTGGAGAACGCAGGCAACGGTGCATCGGACCTGACGTGAGACAGCAGTTCGCGCCTTAAACTTAAACATAACACGTTACATTAACCACGTTAAAAATGACGCTTAAAAGTCGTTGACATAAATGATGTGCAGCGTGGTTACGAACTACTCCGAATTGTTATATCTCTCTCTCAAACTTAGCTTCAGTGAAAGTGTGTGGGGGCAGTGAACGGTATCGGACACAGCCAGCAAACGCTGACCTCAGCGCGCGGCTTTTCCTGCCCCAGTGAGTCGAGTCAGCACACAGCCGCACCCGAGCACACCGCCCCGCCCGCACCTCCACACAGCCCGCGCGCCCCGCCTCGCACCTCCACACAAACAAGTTTCCTTGGAGGTGTCCAGGCATTTGTTTCTTCCTACGACACAACTCGTCGTAGGTGCGCACTTATCTTCGCCAGGCAACTCGGACCTTTGAGGGTGACTGGTGGGCGTATATTGTCTGCCCGCCGCCCCTCCCACCACCGCTACCAGACGGGGGACGGCAGACCCTGCCACCCCTGCAGTCCTGCCCTTGCCACCGGCGAGGCGAAGGACGCGAGCGTGCTGAGTAGTGGGGCATCGAGTTGCTGTCTTTGAGGTTTTTAACACATTATAGCTGACACTCATTGATACGGTTTCAGTAATTACACCACTTGTAACATTATTTCAGGTGAATTACTATTATTATGTTCACGTGTTTAGGCGTGTGGGGCCGTATCTAATCTATTAGATTTTTCAGCTGTTGATTTTTCTGGCGTGTGGTTGTTTAATATTTTTCTTGAGTAACATTGTTACGCATTTTATGTATAATCATTCATTTTCTTTTCTCCTTTCTTTTGTGTATTTTATTGCACAGTGGAGACGTTTTGTCTTGCTAAGCCTCACTCATTATTCTTTTTCCTCTTTTATTATGCATTTTAAAAGCATCGGGGAGGAGTGAGCACATACTTAGCGGTGAATGATTATTATTTTACTTATTTTTGCAGCAATATTTTTTTCTCTTTTACCATTTTACTCCTCATTTTACTAGTAACTCTTTTTAATGGCAGAGAAACCTGACCCGAGGACTATGAGGGGTGGGTTGAGAGAAAGAACAGTGCCGTCAAGGATAACGGTAACTGTTCTCATGTAAGGAATGTAGCAGTCTTCAAAGGGTGCTTGCTCCTCCTACGCTGCATGTGCAACCAGGAGGTCTTTACTTACCTTACTAATCCCACAATGGCTTCTGCCCCTAAACACCCGCTAACAGTAACAGCAGTTAGGCCTTTCGCAGGGTAGCAAGGGAGGCAGATTGTTCAGCCAGGGACTTCTTGTTTCAAAGTAAGATTGTCATGGACATTTCATTCGTGTCAAATCCGGGAGATAAAATATCTCTCAGCCGCTCGAAGGTCAATCCCGGGAACGGGAACGACGGCCCTCATAGACAGGAGCGCGTTCACAGGACGGAAGGATTATGATGCGTTTCGGTCACTTTTTCTTTAAACATTTGGGGAAGATGGGCAACACAGCCTCATAAAGGGTGTATATTTTGCTGTGGACACTGTGCAAATGAGTGGCCTTTTTAATAGGCCAGTGGACGCCTATAGGCTATCTACTGATTTGATCTCGTGTTTTAAACAGGAAAACTAGACAGATGGAGAAACCATTTCTGTAGCTAATGCTAGATTATTACTAGAGTTCCTTATGTACATGATTGTCCTTAAAGTTCTTCTTCGAAGGAGTGCAGTATCCCTTGACTACAGCCCCACTGGCAACCTACACGGTTTTATCAGCCAACTTTTATGGCATTTAAAGTAATTTTGGGTCCTTTTTGAAGCTTCGTTTCCCGTCAACACGTTCGTCGGGGAGGGGGGCCTTCGCGACCCTCTGACCTAAACCTTTTTGGGTGTCACCAGCGGTAATCAAAAATTCCTTGGTGTGTTCTTTTACCCGTGGTTTAGGCAGAAATAATCAGATAAATAGGTGGTTGGAAATTTGAGCTTTACGATTTTTTTTTTGCACAGAATGGTGCATAGTGATCGTCTCCAAAGACTAGCGCCGGCTTGAGGTTCAGCCTGACGCTGCTTTGTGTATCTTCCCACCACACGACTATAACCTGCATCCTCGCATTTACTAATTTATGTTTGGTTCCTAAGCTTTTGCCTGCATCTTTTTCATGCGAGAAGGGGAGTGCTTGAGTAATACTTTTCACTCTAACCCACTATTTTATTTTATTGCTGAGTTGATGCAAGGCAGTCAGTCATCTTAATTTAATTGGAGCCGTAATGACCAAGGGTGTAGACTAACATAGGGATATGCACAATTTAACCTTGAACCTCATGTGCTTCTGCTTAAAACATACTTTTTCTCTACACTGACAGACTTAACTTAACTTGAGCAGATGCTGTCCCTAACTTTCATCGTAACCAGCATGTGAATATCTGTAAGCTTTGGAAGTAAGCAGACAAGTCTTACTTACCCTTACTTGACATACCACTGTTACCCGTTACGGGAATTATTTTTGGCGTCACAGATGTCAGTCATCCACGTTCGTTACGATCGAGGGATAGGTGGAAATTTGTCTTTTTCATTTGATGTTTATTAATGCTGGAATTACTGTAATCAATTATGCTGGAATTGTATATTTCAGTGAGATTTGTTACAACAGTGATTTCACAACTTAGTGACAGGATTTTCTTTTATAGTACTGTAGACCTGAAAAACGGAGTATTAGGAGTTAGTGGTGCTGACTGCCGATGCTTCTAAGGTTCTCCAGACTTGTCCTTGTTATCACATTGTAACTATTAGGAGACTCTACGGATAACATTACCTCTTTTCACACAACCTTATCTATTGTTGTAAACCCCACCCGTCTCGAAGGCGTGCCGAGGGTAACGACACTGGCAATTAATTGTCACGCAACGGATGAGTGTTTCTCTGCGACAGTTTTGTGTCCAGGTGTGACTCGAAGGTTCAGTTTGTAGCAGATCTTCTTCAAGGATTGTTCCTTTTTCTTGTTATTATTCCAAGCAGCTCCATTACCATGTATCCTAATGACAGTTTGGTCAATTTAATTTTACTAGGATGTATCATGTAAAAAAAATTTCGAGCTATTATTTTGTTTTCTCGGAATACTACTGAGCTTCCATATCCACGACTCTTGCCAAGTTTACCTCGCCCTGTATGTACTTTGCCCATTTCTTGTTACTTCCATGATTATTTTTAATTAATTATCATTGGCATTTCCCGATGCTGTATCGTTAGGCGGGCTCTGACTTGTATATATATATATTTTAATGCAATAACAGGACCTCGTTTAACTAGTACACATTGTGCGACTGTAACATGGGTAGGTACACTGCTTTTAAAGGTCGGGTGAGTCGCGAGGTCGCGACTTTTAGAGAACCGAGCGATGTAATGTGTATATTATAATGTACATGTGTATGTATGACTGTACGTGTGGCGACACCCGGTCGGTGTCGCACAACAGGATGTCTAACAACACGTCGTGCTTTTGGCCGTGGGAAGCTGTGATGAACTGACACTAGGATCAGCAAATGATGACTTTCATCAGCCGTCATCAACCGGAACCCACACCCTTCCGGACGAGCTACAAGCAAATAAAACGGGCGAACAACGCGGAGAAGGGAGAGAAGACGGGTGACGGGCAGGCGAGCGGTGCTCTGCCGCTCCGCGCCCTGCAGCGGTGTGGCTGTCTCTGATTTCGTGCGTCTCGCTCACGTAAACAGTAAACCTTATGTAGTACAACTGTTAATATAGTTAAAATACATTTGGTATTTGTATTAACCTGAGAGAGAGAAATAAAGTGAACTAAAGTGAACTTATAACGGCTACCGCTCGGCCACACATCACTTAACTAAAAGGCTATTGTGCTGTCTCAACCACTTCAGTCAACTGGAGAACGCAGGCAACGGTGCACCGGACCTGACGTGAGACAGCAGTTCGCGCCTTAAACTTAAACATAACACGTTACAATAACCACGTTAAAAATGACGCTTAAAAGTCGTTAACAAGGTGTTTTTGAACCATGCTGTAGTCATTGACCGCTTGTTTTTAACTGCTAACGCCCCCATATACTGGAAAAAACTTGAGCCTCTCATTAAAATTTCGGTCTGCAATGCATCTGATATAGTCACTTTCCTAGAGATGTCAAATTTGAGAAATCCAACATCTTGATGCTCAATAACGTATAGTATTTTCTTCATTGCCACACCCAATTCGTCCTGTTGGATCACACCTGACGGTACATCCACTTGGGAGGAAACTGAAGATTTTTGCTTGTTTGTCTTAGGAGGAGGAGGAGGAGGAGTGTGTGTGTGTGTGTGTGTGTGTGTGTGTGTGTGTGTGTGTGTGTGTGTGTGTGTGTCTGTGTCTGTGTGTATGTGTGTGTGTGTGTGTGTGTGTGTGTGTCTGTGTGTGTCTGTGTCTTTGTGTGTGTGTGTGTGTGTGTCTGTGTCTGTGTGTGTGTGTGTGTGTGTGTGTGTGTGTGTGTGTCTGTGTGTGTCTGTGTCTGTGTGTGTGTGTGTGTGTGTGTGTGTGTGTGTGTGTGTGTGTGTGTGTGTGTGTGTGTGTGTGTGTGTGTTCTCCTTGATCCATTGCATAAGTGTTGTCCATTGCCTATCCTCAGCAGCTATTTCCCCATGCAGGTATAATAAAGAGTTTCATAGAGTTTCACCTTCCTCTGATGTCCACTCCTCCCAACATGCCTCTTTGCAATTGAAAACCCCATCATGGTTAGATTGTCACTCCCACTTAACAATGTGTGTGTGTGTGTGTGTGTGTGTGTGTGTGTGTGTGTGTGTGTGTGTGTGTGTGTCCCTGCTACTCACCTGACGTTCTTGGGGTGTGGCCTGGGGTGCACCGCCTGCCCGGACAGAATCCACTCTGAGGGCACCACCACACCCCTGCACTGCGCCTTCAGCCTCTCCTGTGGGGTGCACAATCAGGGTCAGCCTCACCACCAGCATGACAAGCTTGTAATGGAGCACAGCATGCTAATTTTTCAAGTCTTATTTTAAGAAAGAAAGGACATCTTCAGTGCCGGCAAATATGATTCATCTCTAAGATAATGATGACAAGAGGAGCGAGGAACTACCAAATACAGTCACACCTTGGTTTACGAGTGCCTTACTTTATGAGCGTTTTGATTTATGAGCAAAAGAAAATCACAAAAAATGTCTTGGTTTACGAGCAGTGACTTGGCGTACGAGCATCCTGTTCATACAAGTCGAGACGTGAGCGTGGGTTCCCGTTGCTCGCAGCAAGACAAGAGCGCTCAGAGAGGAAAACAATGGGAATAGGGTCTCAAGCTGGTATCACACTTGGCCTTTTTCCTCCAGCCGTGTTGGTGGTAGGCGCAACAGGCAGCTACAGCTTTAACCCTATTCGTTCCGACCCGGGCCACATTTGCCCCCCCCTGAGGATTTTTGTCAAAACGATCTTTTTTTTTTTATTACCAAGTTTAAAAGAAAAACAGACCTACTGATAAACGTAGAAAATACCGTAGATTAAGATGCGATATCAAAAATAACCATAGGAGCCTCCGTTATCTTGCTAAACACGAATATTTAGAAACACCGACGCGAATCATTTTGAAGCACGGCGATACGCTGTGAAAAAAAAAACCAACGTTCAAACGCCTCCGGATGACGATATTATTACTGTTATAAATATTAATATACCTGTATTGTATAGTGCTATACTGCATGTTCTGCATCTTTTATGTTAACAAAGCTTTAGCTGAGACACTAAACAGACCAACAAACAAGCTAGCTGTAATAAAAACATAATAAAAACGTACACAGCCCGCTGTGTACGAGAGTTATTCAACGGCAGTTGGCGACACGAGCTTGTGATTGCGGCGAGGCGATGACGAATTATGGCACATACAATACTTATTTTGACACTACCATAAGGTGATAACTGTGTCTCGTACATATGTTAATTTCTTGTACTTTGGCCAGACAATTCCTATATATAGCTAATAAAGAAAAAAACGTACGTGCTTGGAGTCAGACAGAGAGAGAGAGGAGAGAGAGAGAGAGAGGCCAGTCATAGGCTATTTGACCGTTTGAACCTAGCTCCCTCTCTACCATCTTTAATAGATATATATATATATATATATATATATATATATATATATATATATATATATATATATATATATATATATATATATATATATATATATATATTAACCAGGCAACAATGAGTGGTTAGCAAACCAAAATAATATCAGTGCCAGTGTCACTTGCTGCGAAATATTCATGTCATTCATATTCAGTTCCTTTCAATATAAGCAAGTATACTCTTATCGGCAAAAAAAAAAAAATTACTTTCTATAAATCACTGGCCTCGTATGGTTTATTTTGGGGGGGACCTGGATGCATTGAGAGAGAGAGAGAGAGAGAGAGAGAGAGAGAGAGAGAGAGAGAGAGAGAGAGAGAGAGAGAGAGAGAGAGAGAGAGAGATTATTTTGGGATATCAAGACGAATAGGAAAGCGAAATTTAGCGTAATAAAAAAAATACTATGAAAGATGGAAGAGAGGGGAGCTAGGTTCAAACGGTCAAATAGCCTATGACTGGCCTCTCTCTCTCTCTCTCTCTCTCTCGACCACCATCATCATCACCATCATCATCATCACCATCATCATCATCATCATAATCATCACCATCATCATCATCATCATCATCACCATCATCATCACCACCATCATCACCACCATCATCACCACCATCATCACCATCATCATCACCAACATCATCATCACCATCATCAACACCATCAACAGCATCATCAACACCATCATCAGCAGCACCATCATCAACACCATCATCACCAACATCATCACCATCAAAATCACAATCATCATCATCATCACCATCATCATCACCATCATCACCACCATCATCATCACCACCATCATCACCATCATCACCACCATCATCATCACCACCATCACCATCACCACCATAATCATCACCACCACCATCATCATCACCACCATCATCACCACCACCATCATCACCACCACCATCATCACCACCATAATCATCACCACCATCACCATCATCACCATCATCATCACCACCATCATCATCACCACCATCATCACCACCATCATCATCATCATCACCATCATCACCATCATCATCACCATCATCATCACCACCATCATCATCATCACCACCATCACCATCATCACCATCACCACCATCATCATCACCACCATCACCATCACCACCATCATCATCACCACCATCATCATCACCACCATCATCACCACCACCATCATCACCACCATCATCATCACCACCATCATCATCACCACCATCATCATCACCACCATCATCATCACCACCATCATCACCATCATCATCACCACCATCATCACCACCATCATCACCATCACCACCATCACCATCATCACCAAAAAGGAGGAAGAAGAGGATGAAGAAGAGGAAGAGGAAGAAGAGGAGGAAATAGAGGAAGAGGAGGGAGAGGAGGAAGAAGAAGAGGAAGGAGAGGAAGATGCATAAGAGGAGGAAAAGAGGACGAAGAAAAGGAGAGGAAGAAGAAGAGGTAGGGGAGGAAAAGGAGGAAGAAGCTAGAAGAGGAAGAAGAGGACGAGAAGCTAGGAAGAGGTGGAAAAGTATAGAAGAAGAGGAGGAAGAAGAGGAAGAAGAGGAGGAAAGAGGAAGGGACAATAAGGAGGAAGAAGGAAGAAGGACGAAGAGGAAGACTAGGAAGAGTAGGAAGAAGAGGAAGAAAAGGAGGAAGAGGATGAAGAAGAGGAAGAGGAAGAAGAGGAGGAAATAGAGGAAGAGGAGGGAGAGGAGGAAGAAGAGAAAGAGGAAGAGGAGGAAGAAGAAGAGCAAAATCAAGAGAAAGGATGAAGAAGATGAGAAGCAAGAAGAAAAGGAAGAGTGAGAGGAAGAATGAGGAAGAAGAGTAGGAGAAGCTAGGAAGAGGAGGAAAAGTAGGAAGCAGGAAGAGGAAAAGGAAAAGAAGAAGAGGAAGAGGAGGGAAAAGGGAAGAGGGAAAGGAGAAAGAAGAGGAAGAGGAGGAAGAAGAGGAAAGGAGGAAGAAGAGGAGGAAGGAAGGAGGAAGAGCAGGAAGAAGAGAGGAGAAGAAGATGAGGATATAGAGGAAGACGTGGAGGAGGAGGACTAACAGGAAGAGGAGGAAGATGAAGAAGAAGAGGAAGAAGGTAGGGACGCGGAAGAAGAGGAAGAGGCAGAAGAAAAGGAAGAGGAAGAAAAGAGGCGAGAAGCTAAGAAAAGGAAAAGGAGGAAGAGGAGGAAGAAGAGGAAGAGGAAGAATAAAGGAGAAGAAAAGAGGGAGGAGGAAGAAGAAAAGAGGAGAAAGAAGAGGAGGAGGAAAGAGGAAGAAGAAGAAGAAGAAGAAGAAAAGAAGGAAGAAGAAGAAAAGAAGAAGAAAAGAAGGAAGAATAGGAGGAAGAGGGAGAAAAGGATTTTATTTCTTGAGAGTTTCTTTTCACTCATTATTCACTATTGCTTTACACCATTGATTAGGTTCCAGTACTTAGTGTTCACGAGCGTTATTGTTGTTCAGAAAAATCAATACGATGCTGGCTATACGAGGGCGAAAAATCTCAAGGGGTCGGAACGTATAGGGTTAAGCCGTTATCTGGCGATCAAGAAATACCCCAACACGAGCAAGAATTACCCAAATCTTGAGAAATCCTTGCGTTTCTTGTTCTCGTGTGTCAGATTTTCAAGAAGTCCCCCCAATTCTTGGCAAGAATCGGGGGTGTGGCACAAGCTGCGGCGGGGCTGGCGACACAGGTAAACACACCGCGCCGCACCTCCTTAGGCCAAAGGCGATGACCATTTCCTGAGATTCTTACGGGTAACCCTGCCAGGTGGGAGTGCATACAGATTCACGATGTTACTGTTGTGTTACTGCTGCACCACAGACCATTTGAGAGCATCACTGTAGGTATGAAAACATCATCGTCATCATTAGAAACAAGAAAGTGAAGCGATGCCATCGGTCGGTATTTTGTTGAGAAAAGGACGTCTTGAAAAATTCCGTCTCGTGCAGTGACGCAAAGTAGCTAGAGAAAGGTTCCTAATGAACTGGAGATCTCATAACTGTGACTAAACCAATGCGTGTTGTCCCTGATGAGTGACAAAATGAGAAATTGTGTTGGTTCATCTAGTTATATGGACAAGAAAGAGCGCTCTGGTGGATCACAGGGGGGATGGAAAACAGTCTCAAGGAAGGGGGGTAATTCTTGATTACCAGATGACGTGCGTCACACACGACCAAGATCGGCTGCCCATATCCACAACGTAAACAAACCAGTCGCCCTGTATTCACATCTTCTTCTTTGGACCTGTAACACTTTGTATCGCTTCTTAGGTCCTCCTCCTCTCGGTCCACTCTTCACGGCACCGTTTGCAAAAGTAAGAGCTGTTGTGGCTTGTGCTGCTGCCACTCAAACTATAAGCTTGTTGCTATAGTTTATTGGAAGGAAGAAGCCGTTGTGGGTACGATCATGGCTTCAGAGACGGGAGGACAGGAGTATTTACCCAAACCAACAACTCACTCCCGGTTGACCGTACAGGCAACCACGGTTGCTTCTTGCTCCAAGGGCTGGAGGAAAACGCCCAGTGTGACACCGCATTAGTCCACTTTGCACACTCTCAAGGGTAGCACCGCGCTCCTGTCCGCGTACGTTTGTGTTCCAGTGTGCGATCTTTGTGTTTTCAGCACTATATTATTTAGATATTATGCTATATTATTATACTATATTATAAAAAAAATATTAATTATCATTGCTAGTTGTTTGTAAAATTATCTTCATTCTGTACAAAATAACATGTAAAATGATTTTTATGTTCATATTTTTTGGGATATGGGACACATTAATGGGATTCACATTAGTTTCAATGGGAAATTCGTTTTGGCTTACAAGTGTTTTGATTTGCGAGCAAAATTCCAGAACGAATTAGACTCATAAACCAAGGCATGACTGTAGAGGCAAAAGGTATTGTTTACTGCACTGGAAGTTGTTTTTAGAAATGATATTAATGTTTGTACTATAAAAAAAATGATCCGTGGGTTTATCATGCAGATTAACTCAGATGGCGGCAGTATTAGAAGAAAAGCTCCCCAAAATGAATGGTCTATATATAGTCACTGCCGACCTTAGGACCGCAGCACAAGTATAGTTACACCACATAAGGGGTGTTTTAACTATTGTTTATATATAGATTCATTGAATCTATATATAAACAATAGTTTTTTGAAGTTAAAAATCACTTTTTTATCAATATTTTTATTTTATTTTTATTTTTATTTTTATGCGCTCCTATAGTGATAAACTATCTTTAAGTGGTGTATTTAGCTCCTATTATTAATGGGAACGTCTCAAGTCTGTATCTTCTGCCTCCCCAAATGATCTGAAATATTAGAAAAATGCAGAAAAACTCGCATAATTTTAAAAAATTCCCAAAAATAAAATATCTAATGTTTACATTTCCTATACAACAGAATTATTTGTACTGGCCTCTAAGTTCATGTATGCAAAATATAAACATTGAATATCAACATCTTTTGTCTCCCCAGACAGCTTAAATTTAAGTAAAATTAAATATAATACACATGAGTTTCCAATATTTTTTAGTAAAGTCAATAGGTCAATAGGAGCGCATAAAAATAAAAATAAAAATAAAATAAAAATATTGATAAAAAAGTGATTTTTAACTTCAAAAATTGACTTTTAAGCTCTGTGGGGAGGCAGAAGACATCATCGCAGACACCTGAAACTTTGCAAATATTTTTTTCTCACCCATGAGACACTTTTTATCACTATAGGAACAAAAAAATAAAAAAAAGTTGAAAAACGATCCGCCCTAAGATTCAATCGCAATCAAGTGTTGTTTTATTTCTGCCTCACAAAACTGACTGGCTGAATACTGAACAGAAAGTCTAATGTGATCCTGGGGTTTGATCTTCACACCAATGCAATTTTTATGGCATCTTCTTTGTTCCTGTAGCCGTCTAAAGGTTAAGCTGATTTTGTAACACAGGCTCACTAAATGGAAGGCTTGCTGCTTACACTGTCGCCCGAGTGTGTCTCCCAGATGACGTGCTGGCAGCAGGCAACCCACACTGCCACCAGGATAGAACACACAGTAATGGATTTAAATTAGAAAAGTATAGAATTAGGAGGGAAATAGGCAGGCCTTGGTTTAGTAATAGGGTGGTGGGGGAATGGAATAGACTCAGCAATCACATACTAGTGAGTGCAGGGATGACAGCTTGTTTTATGAGTAGACTTGATAGCTACATGGACGAGGATGACAGGTGGCAGTGGGGGGGAATCTGGAGCTGCCCTGTGTAGGCCACTCAGCCTCTTGCAGTCTCCCTATGTTCTTATGCTCTTATGTTCTTCTTATAAATGTCACACAAAATCTACAGGGCGTGGCTACCTGTTATTCAGTGCCCTGTTATTCATCGCTTCACTCTCTCATCGGCAGTTTTTTTGTGGAAGAAGAAGAAGTCCCCGTTCTTTCAGCGCTGTCTGCTTGCTCTTCATAATTCTATCATAACAGCCGGCCAGCCAGAGGTAGGCACCAACACACCACTTGGTCACTGGAGAACATGGAAACAGTTAGGGGCAGAAGTGTGGTGAGTAAAAGTGTGGGGCGGGGCCAGGGTGGGGAAGGGTCAACATGGCAACATGGGGCGGGGCCAGGGTGGGGAAGGGCCAACATGGGGCGAGGCCAGTTTGGGGCAGGGCCAGTGTGGGGAGGGGCCAGGGCAGGGCGGGGGCAGGGCGGGGGCAGGGCGGGGGGCAGGGCAGGGGCTGGATAGGGGGTGGGATAGGGCCAGGGTGGGGTGAGCAGCATGCACTAAGGGTCAGGTTCTTGTCCTCATCAATCCTTTGCTTCAACATTCCCACATTTCTTTGTCCATAGCACCATATCCTCAATTTTCCTTGTTTCTGCATGTCAGTAAATGTATATCTATTAATCAGTGCTTCTCTTCCCTCCCAACAGTTCATACCCAGTAAATACCATTGAAATAACATTAAAATAACCTTGATTTACCATGATATCCATTTAGCATCAGTTCCTTTGGTATATGCTCTCTTATTCTGTGGCTCTGGGTGCAAGATGTTGTCCTTAACCTGTCCGCTGCGATTGACACGGATTTGGCCTTCCCTGGTAGCCTGGTAACATATAGTCCCAGGTCTTTCTCTGGCTCTGTGGTGGATAGTGGGGTGTTTCCCATGTGATATTGGTGTGCTGCATATCCCCTCCCAAGGTGCAGGACTTTACATTTTTCTTCACTGAATTGTAGCAGCCACTTTTTGTTCCATTCCTGTAGCTTGGTGAGGTCTTCTGGTAGGAAGTTCATAGTCAAGGGGTTAAAACTGGTCTGCCAGATTGGAACACATCAATTCCCCAACAGCTGTACAATTAGATGGTCTTGAGACTGGGCTTCACTCTCCCTCCCCCCCCACACAAACTCTTCCCGTCCTCCCTCCCTCCGTCCCTTCTTCCCTGACCCTCACTCTCTCCCCTGTACTGTAGCCTCCATTTTGTGCATTTCATTTTAAAAACCTCCTTATAATGTTGAACTTAAATCTTGCGTTGGTCTTTAGGTAACAGCCTGTGATGAGGGTGGTCACACTCTCCTACTCTGCGGCTTTGGTGTTGGCGTGCTCCAGCCACTGACTGACTAACCAACAAGGAGGCTTTTCTGTTCTCTCCATCTCGACAGCCGTTCATTTTCACACCACAATTTAATTCTTAGGAGTGGGTTTTCTGCTCCTCATCTCCTCTACCTTGACAGTTGTTCATTTTGATTTAGCACACAACCCATTTTTCCCTTTTTTTACGTCCTGACCTATAGCACCGGTGGGCTTTTTTTGGGGGGGCGTGGTGCAGGAAAGTGTTTATAGTGGCGCCATCTGTCCCTGGCTCATGCTGCCCCCCGGAGCTCATACTTGACTCACTTGGACAGTTCTTCTAGAGTCCGGGTTGATGGGTGGTCTTCAGGACAACATGTGGGTAGTCGTAGGCCACTCGGCGGTGACTGGAAAATCCCACGTGGTAGAAGCGGATTCGAACCCGCATCGTCCATGCTAAGCACTCAGCCACCGCCAGTTCCTTTGGGAGGCATCATGTGTTAGGGGCACGGCCTCCTGTACCTGATTCTTGTGGGTGTTTTTCATGTTCATGGTACAGAAGAAGCCTTGTCAAACTATCACTAGGCTCATAACACTACCCATGGAAGTACCCACAACAACCTCTATGATAGTCTTGTCAGTCTATCACAAGGCTCATAACACTACCCATGGAAGTACAAACACAACAACCTCTACCAAAGCCTTGTCACACTATTACTGGGCTCATAACACTACCCATGGAAGTACAAACACAACAACCTCTACCAGAGCCAAAGCTATTACTGGGCTCATAACACCACCCATGGAAACACCCACAGACACAACCCAGGACTCTCACCGCATCACAGCCGTCAAAGTAGGAGAGTCTCGGGGATTCTGTCCGGCCTGCTCCTTCTGGCTGCTGCGTGTGTGGGGTCAGTGATGCCTTGAGAGGCGAGCGGCAGGTTAGTCAGGAGGCGGAGGGGATGATGGAGGGGCTGGCCAAAACCACCACCACCACCACCACTGCCATCCTTGGTCAGTCTGTGCTCCTGGTCACCCTGGTACTCCACACTCCCGTTGAAAAGGTGGACTGAAATCAACACTGTACTGACTGGCCTTGTTCTGCTGATCAAGCTACACTGTGCAGGAATAGTGGTGCTCATACTGTCCTGTCTACATGTCTCCTCTGCTCCAATTTATCCTTAACTCCTTGACTGCGAATTCCTACAAGATGACATCACCAAGCTACAGGAGTGGAGCAAAATGTGGCTGCTACAATGTAATGAAGAAAAATGTAAAGTCCTGCACCTTGGGAGGGGATATCCAGCACACCAATATAGCACATGGGAGACACTCCACTATCCACCACAGAGGCAAAGAAAGTCTTGGGAGTATATGTTACCAGGCTACCAGTGAAGGCGACATCTGTGCCAATCTCAGCGGACAGGCTACATTTGTGGGTGTTTGTTAAGGCGAAATCCGTGCCAATCTCAGCGGATGGGTTACTTTTGTGGGTGTTTGTTAAGGCGAAATCCGTGCCAATCTCAGCGGACAGGCTACATTTGTGGGTGTTTGTTAAGGCGATATCCGTGCCAATCTCAGCGGACAGGCTACATTTGTGGGTGTTTGTTAAGGCGAAATCCGTGCCAATCTCAGCGGATGGGTTACATTTGTGGGTGTTTGTTAAGGCGAAATCCGTGCCAATCTCAGCGGATGGGTTACATTTGTGGGTGTTTGTTAAGGCGAAATCCATGCCAATCTCAGCGGATGGGTTACATTTGTGGGTGTTTGTTAAGGCAAAATCCGTGCCAATCTCAGTGGATGGGTTACATTTGTGAGTGTTTGTTAAGGCAAAATCCGTGCCAATCTCAGTGGATGGGCTACATTTGTGGGTGTTTGTTAAGGCGAGATCCGTGCCAATCTCAGTGGATGGGTTACATTTGTGGGTGTTTGTTAAGGCAAAATCCGTGCCAATCTCAGCGGACGGGTTACATTTGTGGGTGTTTGTTAAGGCAAAATCCGTGCCAATCTCAGTGGACGGGTTACATTTGTGGGTGTTTGTTAAGTCTTGTGTTTCTGCAAGCACCACTGCCACTTCAGTCATAAAAAAAATATGTAATCCTTCAACAGAACACATCACTGTTTGTAGGTTTGACCACTCATGAGAGCAAATGTAACTGAAAAAAAGTAGTGTGTCTCACCAATAGCATTTAATTGGTGTCTGAAAAATGGCATTATCTAAGTGATCTTGAAATACATACCCATATAAGGGGCTGATTGCTGCCTCCATCCCAGAAACTTCACCCAGTTTTCCCATTTACAACTTTCCTAGCACCAGATTTGTTTTGCTGAAATAATAGACTTTTGACTGATTTGTCATGAGTAATATAAAACACCTTAACCCCTTGACTGTGGATTTCCTACCAGAAGACATCACCAAGCTACGGGAATGGGACAAAAAGTGGCTGCTACAATTCAATATGAAGAAAATGTAAAGTCCTGCACCTTGGGAGGGGATATCCTGCACACCAATACCACATGGGAAACACTCCACTATCCACCACAGAGGCAGAGAAAGACCTGGGACTATATGTTACCAGGCTACCAGTGAAGGGATATCCAGCACACCAATACCACATGGGAAACACTCCACTATCCACCACAGAGGCAGAGAAAGACCTGGGAGTGTATGTTACCAGGCTACCAGTGAAGGGATATCCAGCACACCAATACCACATGAGAAACGCTCCACTATCCACCACAGAGGCAGAGAAAGACCTGGGATTATATGTTACCAGGCTACCAGTGAAGGCCAAATCCGTGACCATCACAGCGGACGGGTTAAGCTAAACTTGATAAACTGAGATTTGGAGACAGGACCCCATGTGTATCATGTATATCACAACTAAGTAAATACAACTAGGTATGTACACCATTTAAAACCACAGAGCAGAGAACACCTGAGCCCGGCGACATCATTCTTTTCTTTTGTCAGTGTTTCTCGCGGCAGAATAAGTGAGCATTCACACCTTTAACTTTATGGTAATCATTGATGAGTCAGTGTTGAGGAAAAAGTTAATGGATAAACATAAGCCAGCGGAGAGGGAGAGAGGGAAGTGGAGAGGGAGAGGGAAGTGGAGAGGGAGAGAGGGAAGTGGTGAGGGAGAGAAAAGAAAGTGGGGAGAGAGAGGGAAGTGGGGAGGGAGAGAGGGAGATGGGGAAGGAGAGAAGGAAGTGGGGAGATAAAATGGAAAGTAGGGAGGGAGGGAGGAAGTGGGAGGGAGAGAGGGAGGAAGGAAGGAGAGAGGTAGTGGGGAGGAGAAAGAAGAAAGTGGGGAGGGAGAGAGGGAGATGGGGAAGGAGAGAAAGAAGTGGGGAGATAAAATGGAAAGTAGGGAGGGAGGGAGGGAAGTGGGGAGGGAGAGAGAGGGAACTGGGCAGGGAGAGAGGGAAGAGGGGAGGGAGAGAGAGGGAACTGGGCAGGGAGTGTGAGAGAGAGAGCTTGGGCAGTAGTAGTAGTAGTAGTAGAAAGTAGTATCGAAGAATGGAGGTTGGGTAGGGAGTGTGGGGGGCAGCAGGAGCAGGAAAGGGGATGACCGAGGAAGGGGTTGGGTTTTAAATAACAACTCTACAGCATGTCACAATACACTGCCTCCAGAACAACAAGCCAAGCCACCAAAACTCTGTGCACTTCACCACTAAAGTTATGATTTCGTTGTGGTCCAGGAAGTCCTCAGAAGTTAGCATGCCTCTAATACACACACACACACACACACACACACACACACACACACACACACACACACACACACACAGCCTTAGTAATGGAACAGGGGCAGCTTGTGCTGGACTGAACTCTAGTGGTGAAGTACATTGGGTTGTATTGAAGGTCAGGCATCATGACATATTCTAAATCTTATTGTAGAGCGACATCACTCCAGCAATGTTATCACTTCCATCCCATAGCTTGTCCAAATATACTTCCCTTCCTCTCCCTCTCTCTCAGCCATCCCATCTACTACTACTACTTTTTATTACAATAAAGGAAACAGCTCAGGGGCAAAAGAAAGAAAACAATAATGAAAAAAAAGCCTACCAATCACTGCTCCTATAAAAAAGTTAAGGAGTGGCCAAAATAAATCAATTTACTACTACTACTACTTCCACTACACAGCACTCACCCGTCCAGTCTTGAGGTGAGCTGCTTGGCCAGGAAGGGAGAGTGTGGCCATGGCCACCCTCGCTGTGCTAGCCTCTGCCCTGCCTGACGATGGCCTGCCCTGTATGCCGGGGCCATGGCCATCCTTGTGCCTCAGCCCCACACACCCTGAGGAGAGGAGGGCAGTGTGTGAGGGGGAGTTGCTCACTACGAGACTGCTGGGGGAGTGGACCGGACCTGACTGTTGGCTGTGTGAAGGGTACAGGCAGGAGGAGAGGGTGGGAGTGAGAGTGGTGGGGAGGGAGAGAGAGAAATAAGGAGAGAGGGAGGGAAAAGATGGGAGGGAGAGAGGAAAGTGGGAAGGAGAGAAGGAAGTAAGGAGAGAAAGAGAAAAATAGAAGGGAAAGAAAGTTGGGAAGAGAGAGAGAGAGAGAGAGAGAGAGTTGACAATGTAATTTTTTTGTTTGTTTTTATAATAAAGGAAGGAGATCAAGGGCAACAAAAAGAAGGTGTATAAAAAGCCCACTAATCGCTGTTCCTATAAAAGAGAGAAGTACAGACTATAGTCCAACCAAATTGTGGAGTCCATTTGGGCGCAGGCTCCCGCGGGTCCTTTCCTCCCTCTGCTCTTCCACACAGTGCCAACACCTATCCCTTCCTCTCACATGTAAGGTAAAGGTAACATAGGAGAGGAAGGGATAGGTGTTGGACTGTGTGGCAGAGCGAGGAGGAGAAATGGACTGCGGGGCCTCCATAAACAGGAGTAGGTAGGAAGACACCTACCGAGCGGGCGCAAGCCACTCCCAGTGAGGTATATATGGGAGGTGAGAAGGAGCTGAAGCCCTCCAAAGACCCTTCCCATGTCCTCACTAACCGTTTCCCTATTGTCTCACCAACACCGGAGAGTAGTTCAGCATGCTCTCTAAGACAGATCTCTCTCTATCCACACCACACTGCATTCACACAACATATACACCTTTTCCCAAAATTAAAATTTCAAAATGGCGCACATACACCAAGCCTCAGGTCCCCGACTGGGGACCACAAATTCCCCAGGAGGACTCCCCTTCTGGCTGCCGACCCGAGAGGTGTCTTGATAACTCCTCGAACCTCTTTCTTCTCAATTTTTGCAACATTCGCGGTCTTCGCCCTAATTTTCATTCTGTGGAACATCATCTCTCCTCCTCTAAACCTCACCTTCTCTTCCTTACCGAAACACAGGTTTCTGAGGCTACTGACAGCAATCTCTACTCTGTTCCCTCCTACTATCTCTACCCTAAATTTCAATCCAAAGCTGGATGTTGCGCCTATGTGCAACGACATCACTGCTCTCGTGCCCACGACCTTGACTCTTCTGAATTTTCCACCATCTGGTTAAGACTTCACTGTCATTCTATTACTAAATACATCTGTGCTGTTTATCTCTCACCTAACTCTACCAACTATGTAAAATTCTTTGACTATTTGAATTCTAAAGTGGAGCACATCTTGACCCACTCTCCCTTCGCTGAAATCTCCATCCTAGGAGATTTCAATGTTCACCACCAGCTTTGGCTTTCATCCTCTTTCACTGACCATCCTGGTGAACAAGCCTACAACTTTGCTATCCTCAACGACCTAGAGCAGTTGGTCCAGCACCCTACACGTATTCCCGACCGTCTTGGAGATCGGCCCAACATTCTAGACCTCTTCCTTACCTCAAACCCTTCTGCTTATTCTGTCAAACTGTTCTCTCCGTTGGGCTCCTCCGATCACAATCTTATTTCTGCATCCTGTCCTATCGCTCCTGTACACCCTCTGAACCCACCGAAGAGGCGATGCTTCTGGCATTTTGCTTCAGCTCGGTGGGACGCCATGAGGATGTACTTTTCCGTTTTCCCGTGGAATGATTATTGTTTCCAGGATAGAGACCCCTCTGTGTGTGCTCAGCGCATCACAGAGGTGATTGTCTCTGGAATGGAGGCATACATTCCTCGTTCTTTCTCTACTCCTCACGCTAAAAAGCCTTGGTTTAATCATGCTTGTTCTCGTGCTGTCAATGATAGTAAGGTAGCTCACAAAAGGTACCAGAGCCTTCAAACTAATGCTAATTATGAACTTTACATTTCTGCCCGAAATCGTGCCAAATCTATTCTCCGACTAACCAAAAATTCTTTCATTAATAGAAAATGTCAAAACCCTGCTTTCTCTAACTCTTCCCGTGACTTCTGGCATCTAGCTAAAAACATCTCCTCCAACTTCACTTCTTCATCTTTCCCTCCACTCCTCAGTCCTGACGGCAACACTGCCGTCTCATCTATCTCTAAGGCTGAACTCTTCTCTCAAACTTTTTCTAAAAACTCCACTCTGGACGATTCTGGGCATATTCCTCCTACTCATCCCCCCTCTGACTCCTTTATGCCTGTTATAAAGATTCTTCAAAACGATGTTTTCTATGCCCTCTCTGGCCTCAATCCTCAGAAGGCTTATGGACCTGATGGAGTGCCTCCTATTGTCCTTAAAAACTGTGCCTCCGTGCTGTCACCCTGCCTGGTCAAACTCTTTCGCCTCTGCCTGTCAACATCTACCTTTCCTTCTTGCTGGAAGTATGCCTTCATACAGCCTGTACCTAAGAAGGGTGACCGCTCCAATCCCTCAAACTACCGTCCTATTGCTTTACTTTCTTGTCTATCTAAAGCTTTTGAGTCAATCCTTAACCGGAAGATTCAAAAGCACCTTTCCACTTCTGACCTTCTATCTGATCGCCAGTATGGGTTCCGCAAGGGGCGTTCTACTGGTGATCTCCTAGCCTTCTTAACTGACTCTTGGTCATTCTCTCTTACCCGTTTCGGTGAAACTTTTGCTATTGCGCTGGACATATCAAAAGCTTTTGATAGGTCTGGCACAAATCTTTGCTTTCTAAACTACCCTCCTACGGTTTCTATCCTTCTCTCTGTACCTTTATCTCCAGTTTCCTTTCTGACCGTTCTATTTCTGCCGTGGTAGACGGTCACTGTTCCCTAAATCTATTAACAGTGGTGTCCCACAGGGTTCTGTCCTATCTCCACTCTTTTCTGTTGTTCATTGATGATCTTCTTTCCAAAACGAACTGTCCTATCCATTCCTACGCCGATGATTCCACTCTGCATTATTCAACTTCTTTTAATAGAAGACCCACCCTTCAGGAACTTAACGACTCAAGGCTGGAGGCTGCAGAACGCTTAGCCTCAGACCTTACTATTATTTCCGATTGGGGCAAGAAGAACCTGGTGTCCTTCAATGCCTCAAAAACAGTTTCTCCACCTATCCACTCGACACAATCTTCCAAACAACTATCCCCTATTCTTTGACAACACCCAGCAATCACCTTCCTCAACACTAAACATCCTCGGTCTATCCTTAACTCAAAATCTTAACTGGAAACTTCATATCTCATCTCTTACTAAATCAGCTTCCTCGAGGATGGGCGTTCTGTACCGTCTTCGCCAGTTCTTCTCCCCTGCACAGTTGCTGTCCATATACAGGGGCCTTGTCCGCCCTCGTATGGAGTATGCATCTCATGTGTGGGGGGGCTCCACTCACACAGCTCTTCTGGACAGAGTGGAGGCTAAGGCTCTTCGTCTCATCAGCTCTCCTCCTCATACTGATAGTCTTCTACCTCTTAAATTCCACCGCAATGTTGCCTCTCTTTCTATCTTCCATCGATATTTCCACGCTGACTGCTCTTCTGAACTTGCTAACTGCATGCCTCCCCCCGTCCCGCGGCCCCGCTGCACTCGACTTTCTACTCATGCTCATCCCTATACTGTCCAAACCCCTTATGCAAGAGTTAACCAGCATCTTCACTCTTTCATCCCTCACGCTGGTAAACTCTGGAACACTCTTCCTTCATCTGTATTTCCTCCTGCCTACGACTTAAACTCTTTCAAGAGGAGGGTATCAGGACACCTCTCCTCCCGAAATTAACCTCTGATTTTGGACACTCCTTTAACCTCTGTTCGGGAGCAGTGAGTAGCGGTCCTTTTTTTCTTTGTTTTTCTTTGCGCCCTTGAGCTGTCTCCTCAGCTGTAAAAAAAAAAAAAAAAAAAAAAATTGGGTTGGACTATAGGGATGTACCGACACCAAAATTTTGACCGATACTGATACCCCGATATTTGACCGATACCGATACCTGTGCACTGATTAAATTTTTATACAACAATTCCTGCCGCTAAAGGGCAACATCAAATGTTAAGAAAAAAAAGACCCACTACTCGTTGCTCCACCATAGAAGGGAAGTGTTAACACACACCCCCATGAGTTTCAACAAGGGGCAAGAGAGGAGGCGCCTCATAAGGTCTAGTTGACACAACTAGGTTAGCTTTATTAATTGCCACACATTTAGGCGGAAGACTGTGAAGAGGTCCCCAGACCCTGGCAGCGTGCTCCGTTGCAGAGCGACCGTCTGACCGACTGAGGCAGCCAATTGAGGCAAATGAGGCGAGTGAAGGGGCTCCGCCAATCCCGCGCCGAAGCTACTAAACCTGTATTGTACACGTCCGCGGTGCCAAAGGCTACACTGTATACTAAGTATTATACGCAGTACCCTCTCGAGTTTCGCGCTTGCTTCATTCCGAATGTATGGCGCTAAACTCGAGGATCGCGAAACTCGAGGTATTGAAATCCATTAAAAGCGCTCATTGGTTCCAACCTGTGGAAACTAATTACTTTTGTTTTTTGTTTTTACTTTACTCCCTTGTTATCACAATTTTTTCGACTTTACTCCCTTGTTATCTCAAAATACGTACCTCGGTAATAGGCAGAAAATTGGAAGCGAGAACAGGTCGTTTTAAGCCGCAGTTGAAGGCGGCTGTCTCACAATTGGCTGGCAGTTCTGAAATTCTGAATACACGCTTGTGATCCACGTGGTTTCGTCTGCTAAAGTAAGGGCGGTCGCTCGCGGTCACCCGTGGGACAGTTGGACAAGCCTATATTTTTCTGGTAGTTTTCTGTGTTATGAAATAATCTGCTGACTCTTTATGTTAAAAATCATTAAATCACTCATATCATGATCGACTTTTCAATGCCTATTGAATGTAAACCGCTGCCGCCGCCGCAAAATAGCTCCCAGAGAGGCTCAACCTGCTTACTGTTTTCATATTTCCCTCACCGCTCACAAAGATCACAAGCGGACAGACTAGAACAAAACCAGGCAAATTAATACTTTTAATGCTGTGTATTCCCAGAGCGCACATGTGTGGTGGACACAGAATTACTAATATCATCGGGGAGATATTTATCACAACACCGGCCAGTGTAGTGGACGTTCTTCTTCTTCTTTTGACATGTAATGCTTTGTATCGCTTCTTAGGTCCTCCTTCTTCACATTTTTATACTTCACAACATGCACTTAGGGCCGCTTTCACAGTCATTTTGTTTGCTTTGGTCGTTACCAATGGCGGCGATCGCCGCTATAGTATTTCCGCGTAAAACTGGTCAATGGGTAGTGGTGGCTGCGGGGTTAGCCCAGCACCGCACTAACCAAACACTTTCAACATCTCTCGCTTCGTGTGCAGCCGCCACTACCCCGTCGGCCAGTTTCACGTGAAATACTAAGCGACGTCACAACATTACCAGATTGTCGTACTCAGCCGATTATATTTCACGACATCTTACCCCTAAACTGTCTTCTGGGCTCCAATAACGAAACTCATTTATAGCTATCGTTAAAAGAGTTAGATGTTTCCTGGCAATAGTTAGGCGTCAGAAACCGATAAATACTATTCTTGAGTACAACAATCTGGCAACGGTGAGCGGCGATCGCCGCCATTGGTAACGATCAAAACAAACAAAGTGACTGTGAAAGCAGCCCTAAGTTACTTAACAGTGCGCACTTATACACTTCACCCTGAGCTTAGGTGTTTTCTGTCCATTTCTCTCGCTGATTTTGCTGTTCTATGCCCTTTTGCTACTTTTCACTATTACTTTTCACCATCGCTGCCATGCATTACAGGTCAAAAGAAGAAGAAGAAGAAGAGGAAACAACGCCGGGAGATCTACAATTTTCATTGACTGGAGAAAAAGTTTTCTGGACTGTGGTTCCCCAGCACGGGGTGTTCTCTTATCTTGTTAATCAAGTAGTGAGCAAAGCAACTCTGCCAGTCCAATTTACGAGTCTCTTGGTGGGCCATCTTCCACTGCTCCTCAGCCACTGCCGTCGTCTGTTTGTTTACATGCAGCCGTGAGGTACCCACGCTCATACTCACAACCGTTTTCCATTCATAAGGACAACCAACAACTTGCTACCGGTTGGGCATACAGGCAACCGCGGTTGCCCATGGCCCCAATGGTTGGACACCGCCTTTTAAGGTAGCACGCATGACGCCGACAGTAGGTAGACGTAACCCATATATTTCAGAGCAACGCGAAACTCGTGGCGGTAATGCGCGAAACACGTGATGGTAAGAATTTAGGACTAAGCGCTAAACTAGAGGATCGCGAAACTCGGATAGCACGAAACTCGAGAGGGTACTGTGCTTTTATTGAAAGTAATATGAATCATATCATTTAAAGTGATGAAAATTAGGTTGCGGAAAATTCCAAACTATGTAGTATCATTATACTAGATAATTACACTTTTCTAATATTTTTTCAGTAATTTAGAAAATCAAATTTCTATTGAACAAAATTATATTTGCAACGAGTGACATGCGACGTACAAAACTACTTCAGGTATCGGTATCAGCAGAAAATCAGCCGATACCAATATTCATATAATGTGCCGATACCGATACTCATAAAATGTGCCGATACCACCGATACCAATACATAGGCACATCCCTAGTAAAAAGTGGCCAAAGGAGAGGTCAGAGTGCTTAAGAATACTGGCTTGCTTACCTGCCTTGCCCTGCGCCCCGGCAAGGGTTGTGCGCATCTTCTCCAGCAGCATGAAGGCCTGCCTCTGGTCGCCTTGGCTGGGGCTTCTCATCAGATGCCTCCGCTCTGCAGATTTCATTCTTGGCGGCTCCCTGCGCGGCCGTCCTCCACAGGGTGGGGTCACACGCCTCCCTGAACCGTGTCGCCTCCTCATCTGAGCTGCTGGAGCCAGACGTGGTCCTCGGCAACACAGCTTCTTAGTCTTCTTGAGGGCTCTATCACTGTGAGCGGCCTGGCAGGTGCTCACGCTCCCCTACACTGCACACCTGGAGACAAGCATTGCACTGAATGACACACCCAGAGTAATACCCCATCCCTCTCTCCTTGGCCCCACCGTGATACCTTACTAGATTTACATACTTGGCTTCTCTTATTTCAACAACACATCAGAGCTTGACACTTTTTGCTCGGACAAAGCGTACTCTTCAACTTCTTTTCCTACCATTGTCCATGGAAATGGCTAAACGGGAGTCAAGTGGAGGAATGCTCCTGTTATGTGGCGTTAGATCTAATTAGATTATTATTATTATTATTATTATTATTATTATTATTATTATTATTATTATCATTATTATCATCATTATTACTGAGATTCATGAAAGGGCTCCGATTACCTAACCTAATCAAAACAAACTCCTACCTAATATAATCTAACTTGACCCAACCTAACTAAAGCATATCTAACAGAACTATAACCTAATATAACCTAGCCCCCCAAGCTGCCATGTGCTAGGCCGCACTCTTATACTTTGTACTGTTATACATCAATATTTTGCAGTTTCTTTAGTTTTCTGTAAGGTATTAACCCTTTCACGCACCAAAAGTTTAATAAGTTTCTCTTTCCACTGCGACATCCGTCTGGGGCTCCCCAGGGGGCTTTGCGGAATGGCCTGACTGTGCGGCGAAAAAAAATTCATGTTATCAATTTCAGCCACGGGTATTCTTTTTTCCTGGCATTATTATACATCACTCATTTTGGAAGAGATTGTTCTGCCTTATGAAGGAAAAAATATCAAGAAATGCAAATAAATAGCAAAGTTTACCAACTTGGAAAAAAAAAATTGATTAAAGAAAAATAATAAATGCTTACGTTCATCACCTCGTAGCTCAAAACTTCCTGAGACGACTTTTTATGATTTATATGCCAATAAAAGAGGATTTTTATGAGGATTCCAACGCTATTATTGGAATTTTCATACGACCAGTAATTCTTGAGAAAATGGAGGAAAACTTTATTTTTCTATCCCTTCTGTTCTCTCCAGCAGAAGAAACAGCTCAAGGGCAGCAAACACAACACAACGGGCAGGTCAAGGCGGTCAAAATAGAAGTCAATTTTGTCTGGAATAGAGTTTTGATAATAATAACAGACATAACTATTAGCGCACCGCACTTATTTGCTGTCTGGAACAACTTCGCCAGACGCAATAATAATCATAATAAATAACACTAAGTCTCTCCCTGACACTCTCTGCTGGAGTTTTTTTCACTGTTTCCACCATCACCATCATAATCATCATCATGCTCTGTACAAGTGTGTCTCAAATTCTCTTTACTTGATAGTTTCTTAGCCAGATTTTCTACTAATAACAATTACTTGTCCCTACGAAAATAAAACAAAATATCGTATCACGGCACGATCACTTTACATCGGAAGTAAGAATAAATTTCACCAAACTGTAATCCAGGCTTACCAGGCTCCAGAGACAATTTAAAGGGGCAACAGTCCGCGCTCACAGGCTGCCTGCTGAGAGGCAACTCAGCCACGGGCAATTATCACATCAAATCCAACGGCACGTGAGAGTTGACCATCAGTTTATTTTATAGGTCTAGCTTGGATCTTTGATTCAAAACATTTTGACGCAATTTTGAACGATACTTTACTTTTGGCAATTTTTTTTTTAGTTTTTTGACGCGTTTCGAGTCAAAAGCTCAGATGTAGACGATTCCATTTTGACGGGAATGGCATCATGGTGCGTGAAAGGATTAATCACTGCACTGCACTAGATTAATATAATACCATACAACACATAATACAATGTAAGAATTAGCCTCATGCGAGATGGCTGCCCTTATTTCCATATCAGCCTCCATCCCACATGAGGTTAACTCTGACATTATGTGTTGTATCATTACTCTCAATGCAGCGCAGTAACTACTAACTAATGACTTTTGGAAAATTGAGTACCAAAATAATGATGTATAAAGTTAATGACCGCAGCCTAGCTCATCGTATTTTGGCAGCGGAGGGTCAGGTTAGATTATATTAGATTCTGATTTATCAAATTTGTTAAGTTCAATTGTTTACAATAAATATGTGATACACCATTGCTGACCATGGCAGAAGAGGAAGCGACGGTCATCATCATATTTTACGAGAGGGCTGCCTTTAGTGCCATATTAGCAGAAAAATTACACTAACACTAAGGAGCGGCAATAAAGGAAATATTGGCTGTTGTTGAAAAAGGGTCAGCCACCTCTTGCTGTGTTAAAATACATTATGGATGCTTTTTTTGTCCCTGAATGCAATGCAGTAAAGAATGACTTTCAGTTATTAGAAGAAATTTTGATATAACAATGCAAAACATGAAAACACGGGGGGGGGGGCGTTAGGTAGGTTGTTAAATTAGATTAGTTTAACACGTTTAGTGCAGCGCGGCTGACTACCCTTCACCCTTCACATATTCCAGGGTATAAAATATGGATAGACGGATGTTCTACGGCCACTCAGCGTCATCTGCAGAGAATGACAATGACCCCGATGATGATGCAAGTTTGGATGATTCATCTGACTCAACCTCCAGGACAGAAATGATATCAGTAATGAAGGCAGCAAGGTGGCTTCAAAGATAGCATAAAAGGTGTCCACTTGCTGTTAGGTGTGTGAGGGAAACCCATACATGTGTGTCTCATGTTTTGCCACCAAGCATGCTTGAAATGGAACTGGCATTGTATAGCTTATAAATTATTTACCCCAAACACACAACACATACCATGCGAAACAACCTGTATTGCTGGCCGGGATTTATATAACCAGCCACCTAAAACATTAAAGAAACAACTCCCTAGTAGAACACACGCCCCACCTTGACTCTCACCACACACCTGTACACCCAACACCTGCCCCAACACTCACACAGCCCCCAACACCTGCCCCAACACTCACACAGCCCCCAACACCTGCCCCAACAATCACACAGCCCCCAACACTCACACAGCCCCCAACACCTGCCACAGTGCCTATGAGTCACCTGTCACCAGTGATAATAGGAGGATGCGGCGGAACGCCCTGGCGCGGCGGCCGAGAGGTAAACAAACACCTTTTTCCCTCCTCAACACCTTTAGCGGCTTACTTAAGGGCTGCCATTGTCTGTGAAGTCTCGTACGCAGCTGTTGTAGGCTGGAGCACTGTAGTAATACACGGATATAGCGTAAAATACCTGCAATAATGAGGAAGCTGGATTCAAGACAATTAGAGGCGGCCTTGAACTTGATATTGACGTCACAGTTGACTTGGGATTCCTTGCCTTTGTAACGGGGGCAGCTGCTGAGAAAGAAAAAGAAAAATCAGAACACACATAAGAACATAAGAACATAAGAACATAGGGAGACTGCAAGAGGCCGGGTGGCCTACACAGGGCAGCTCCAGAATCCCCCCACTACTCACGGTGGGTGAGGTGTAGTTACAGGGGTTACAGGTAGAGGCTTGATCCTCGTTATACCGGCGGTACCCAGGCACGCATCCAGCACCCCGTCACCTTACTGCACCCACACCTCACTGCCACCTGTCGTCCTCGTCCATGTAGCTATCCAGTCTACTCTTAAAACAAGCTATCGTCCCTGCACCAACTATGTGATTGCTGAGTCTATTCCATTCCCCCACCACCCTATTACTAAACCAATGCTTGCCTATATCTCTCTCCTAAATCTATACTTTTCTAATTTAAATCCATTACTGCGAGTTCTATCCTGCTGCTGGCTAATTCTCAGTACTTTATTTATATCGCCTTTGTTGTAACCCTTGACCCATTTGAATACTTCTATCAGATCTCCCCGCACTCTTCGTCTCTCTAGTGAATGTAAGTTTAGATGTTTCAGCCTATTTTGATATGGGAGGTTCCTCAGCCCCTGAATCATCTTGGTCATCCTCCTCTGAACTGATTCTAGCAAGTTGATGTCCATTCTGTAGTGTGGGCACCAAAACTGGACAGTATAATCTAAGTGTGGCCTAACTAACGCTAAATAGACAATATCCTGCGTGTATATGAAATGCCAGAATTATTTTCTCTTTCCTACACTCCCACACTACCATCTGCGTGTGAAGGCGGACACACTCTATGCGACAAGGAGACTATAGAACAGGAGAGGAGCCTCTATGGGAGACCGTGGGCGGGTGGTGGTGTATGTCGGTTGAAACAGATCTTCTTCTTCTTCTTCTTTTGAGCTGTAACGCTTTGTATCGCTCCTCTCGTTGCTCCCTTCTTATTCACACAACTTTCTTTTCAGCGTTATGTTATTTTCTAGCCTGAAGTAAAGCCACTTATATTCACATATTCAGACATTTGTGCCCTTTTTTCCAGCACTGCGCCGCGAGGAGCACTTTTGCCAACTTTACCATTCTTCTTTCCGTTTCCTTTTTGTCTCCATACAGCCCCAACACCGTGCAGATCGCCCCGTTTTCCTCCTCCAGCCTCCCAGCCCACTCCTCTCCGCCTATTACCATCACTACTCCTGCCACCAACTCCCCTCTCTGCCTCTCATAGTTGCTGCATTCCACTATTAGGTGTTCTACTGTTTCTATCTGCCCTGTCCTACAGCTACAGTTCCCCCGTCCCTGTTCCTGCCGTTTACCTCCAGGGTTCCTGTTCTTGCTTTAAACAATAGTATGCTGCCCCAGTCTCCTACATGCCAGTGTACTCCCTCTGGTTTCTGTTTCCTGCTGTACCATTATAGCGTTGACTTGCCACTCATTCCTTCCTGCCATTTGACTTGTCCGTTCCTTTCCACTGCTTTCTTCACATCCCTGATCTCCATTTCATTCCACTCTTCCCTCAGGTGTTCTCTCCTTTTCCACCTCTCTAACTCTTTCCCCCAGGTGGACTTGTTTCCACTTTCTTGCAGTATTTTCTTTGCCCATCTCTCCTCACTACTCTTTTCAATTGTCTTAAGGAAGCCCAATTAACTTGCCCTTTACA